>NW_027623577.1:0-9737 GCF_034508935.2 Berghia stephanieae
AATAGTAATACATTGTCTCTTATCTGTCTCCTCTCTCATTATTTCTACTTCACTCGTTTATTTTTAAAATCTTGTCTGTGGTTTGGCGAAAATTTTCCCAAATTTTGTTGGTGAAAAGTTGGCATGTCTGAAATGTTCTTGTTTACAGAGGGGCTGCATGGCTCAGTGGTACGGTCTTTGCTTCGCACCCAAAAGGTACAGAGTTCGACTACCGCCTCTCTGTGTGGCCTTGAGCAAGTCACTTTTCCCTAACTGACTGCATTGCAGCTGACGTTTGGGTTATTCCACACTTCCCTTGGAATAGACCCGAAAGACAATTTTCCCTTGGGGATGAATAAAGGCAATTTTATTTTATTTAATTTATTTTTTAAATTTATTTTTTACACATGATCTTTTGTAGTCCAATCCAGGTTATGGTCGACTCCAAGCAGTCACAGCCCATCCCAGAAAGCCTCTCTCTCCAACCAGTCAATGCAGCAAGCACAGTCGGGATCAAGTCTTGTTAGGTTTGGAAATCTTTCATTATCCTTATACACAGCAGCCAAATGACCTGATACGGACCTGCCTAGTGCTATGAAAAATGAGTAGAAATACGAATTTTTGGCTCCAGTTACAGAGCTGCATAAGTGTCTTTGACTCAATAAATCTTGTTGAAAGGGAAAGTCTGGCTTCTTAGAACCTGTATTCAGGACTATGGAGTATTTTTGGACCATGTCGAGAGCAAGTTATTTATTTTTAAAGTTATTTATGGTGACTTTTTCTTTTTCTTTTTCTTGGAAACTACGAATTTTTGAAATTTCAGGTTGGCAGCTCTGCTGATGAAATTGGGACTGTCCTGATTTGGCAGTCTGAAGAATTTATTTTTGTTTGTATTGGATTGTTTATACCGTCAACTGGGGTAACTTTGCCTCAAGGGGAAACTTTGCCTTTTCGAATTTGGAGCATAAAGGCTCTAAATCTAGATTATATTATAGAACAGCCTGTACTGTCCTCAGGTAAAGGAACTGCTTCAAAACACTTCTAAAACTAATAGGAAAAAAACGAGAAAAAATTCACCTTTTTTTTCTTTCTATTATTACTATATGGCTAGCAGCGTTTTGAGACTAAAGTTCTATCTAGATTTTTTTTTTTTTTTTTTTTTGGTAAATTAGGGCCTGGATAGTGGCAAATTGAAGCAGTTCCTTTACCTCAAGGACGTACAGCGGTCTCTGGTAAATTAGCTGTTACATCATGAAATGAAAATAGGATTTTTTTTTTTTTTTAATGTGTAAAACATGTCATTCAGAAATGTGAGTGGAGCTGGCACATATGTTGATAAAAACAAGAAATGAAGCTGAATGTTATAAAGGCTACCAGTCAGTCCCATGACCATGATGGCTAAGTCGATTGCTCACTCATAATGGTGACAGTCAACAAACAAAATATATTTTACATATAACAGGCTATATGATATATGCAGCATTTTTTGTTTCTTTGGTTTAGTTTAGTATTACTGAAATTTTACCATTTTTTACTGAATCACCGATGTTATTTTTAAACAGACGGGAATCAGCCCGAGGTCGGATGGGTGGTCCACCAGTCAAAAGCTTGTACTCGAGTTCCCCACAATGGACAGGAGTACATCTCAGGTCAGGGGTCAAAGCAATATTCAGTCCTTATTTATGCAGCTATAATATGATCTTGTGGTATGACACTCACTTTCGGATTGGAAGGTCTTGGGTCCGAGTCTCGCTCGGCGCATAGTTGAGTCCTTGGAAACGACTCTTTACTCACATTCTCTCACCGTACTCGTGTGTAAAATGAGTACCTGGCCATCAACAGCATTGTCTCAGTCTGAAAAATTGTAATATCGCCTAACAGGCGTCATGACTCGTTCTACATGTTACATGATGTTGTTGTTAGTCAGGAACCCTTTGGAAAGCGCTTTGAGTCCATTTCGTGGATATTGCGCAATATAAAAGCTCTATTTTAAAATTATTTTTTAAAAAACTTGTTTCAGGCAAGGTTGTTTTTTTAATGTAATCAGGGGTGAGTCTCCTTGGATCTGTGGAAATAGGTGAAAGATCAGTCAGTGACTACGGTTCATTATATAACAATATGTCGACAAACTTTTTAAACATTAGTATTAAACCCACTCGAGACACTTATGGAATCATTTAAGGAGATCCTTCCTAATTGAAGGAGACAAAAATGATGCCTTTTTTAAAGTTCATGTTCATTTTTTGCTAAATGTGGTGATGCATTGTGGGTCGATAACAAATGAGCATAACCATGTGTGACTTTTCCTTAGAAGACGGTAAAAGCCAGATGCAAATATCTATAAGGGTTCTAGTAAAATAAGTATTTGAAAGCATGAATTGCCATTTCTGGACAATATAGATTTATTATGATTATAATTATTATTATTATTTTTTATTATTATTATTATTATTATTATTATTATTATTATTATTATTATTATTGTTATTATCATTATTATTATTATCATTATTATTATTATCAGTATTATTATTATTATTATTATTATTATTATTATTATTATTATTATTATTATTATTATTATTATTTTAAGTCAGGTGAAGACCATGGAAACCCTGTATTTTTCGAGAAAAATCATCTTCACCTCCACCACCATCATCATCACCACCACCACCATCATCATCACCACCACCACCATCATCTCCACCACCACCACCTTCATCTCCACCACCACTACCATCATCACCACCATCATCATCATCACCACCACCATCATCACCACCACATCTTCATTTCAATCCCAGATAATCTGTCCAACAAATTTCCCAACTTTTCTCCCTGTAAACTGGGCCATTCCAAACCTCATCATTGTGACCATCGTTTCCATTGCAGGTCGGCATCCCACACAACCAAAGCTTCAATATTCCATCTTCAAATTTGAGATCAACAAACGTGTCATTTACAGGTTCCCCGCACTTGGTGAGTCAGTTATGCAGGCCTGTAAATTTGCCGGCAAAAAAGAAAAAAAAATTAAAATACTTTTTCATTTTGTTTCACAGCCTATTGAATTGGTAAAATTCTAAGAAAATATTCCGGGAAATGGGGATCTTTGCTCATGTCATATTGAAAAAGCTTTGGCTTCAGGGGGGGGGGGGGGGGGGGGGGGGGGGGCATTGTCCCCCTACCAGGGCTCTGTCCTGGACCCAGACCCAACGTCTTGCGGATTTTCAGGAAATTTTTACAGGGGGCAAATGCAAGCCTTTTTGAAGATGATTTTTTTTCCTTGTAAATCATCTCTCTGTTATGCACTGTATTATGTTTAGTTTACATTTTATAATATATGATTGGTAAACATTTGAGTGTATTCCTCTAAGTTGGTACCTGTGCTTGTGTCTGGATGAGACTTTAAGGTGATCTCAAACTGAGTACTGTGACAGTGTGCTCTTGGAATCTACATCTGACTGTTCCCTATTTGAACCAATTCCTCTTTGTCTTACCTTTTCTTTTGTGCTTTACTTGTAATTCTAGAACTTTTCACTATCCCATTATCTTCCTTTTTACTGGCGCTGATATGACCTTAATGTGTTGCAAGCGCCGTAAAACCCTAAAAACAAAACAAAGAACAAATGCAAGCCTGTTTACGGGATTGAACAAGCTTGCTAATATTACGTATATTTACGGAATTCAGTATGTTATAAACGCTCAGTATATTTTCAACCACCTGCTAAATGGAAGAAAAAAAAACATAGTGTAATTACTTTTTACTAGAGTTCAGCACTCAGAAAGGGGTTGGTCTATGTCTATGTGTATGCGTAAAAGCTCCATACATTTTTCTCTCATGAATTGACAACTCTGCTTAAACCAGGACTTGGTGAGAGAAAACGTTATCATGTTTTTAAAATACAGGATTTAAAAAAAATTTTTTTTTTAATTTCAAATTATATTGATGATATGCATTTAGTGTTAAAAAATTCCAATGACATCCGCCAGCTGGATATAAGCTTCAAGGCAGCGTGGCTCAGTCGTACAGTCTTTCCTTCCTACCCAAAAGGTACAGAGTTCGACTACCCGCCTCGTTGTGTGGCCTTGAGCAAGTCACCTCGCTCTAGCTCACTTTGCGGCGCTGCATTGTGGCTGACGCCTGGGTTATTCCAGTCTTCCCTTGGAATAGACTCTAGGGGGCAGTGTGGCTCAGCAGTCTTTGCTTCGTACCTGAAAGATACCGAGTTCGATTACCCGCCGCTGCCCTGTGTGGTCTTGAGCGTCATCTCACCGTAGCTCAATTTTCAGCGCTGCTGATGCCTGGTTTATTCCAGTTTTCCCTTGGAATAGACCCGAAAGACAAATTTCCCCTTGGGATGAATAAACGGAATTTATTTATTTTATTTTTATAACATATCAACAAACACACAGAGCTATGTGTAACCTTAAACGTTTATAGTCTGGTTGATACAATATAGTGAGAACTACTAATAAAAAAAACGGCTGGCTAAAAACATTACAAACAGCTGAGTGGTGTCAAATTCATTCCCTCTCTAAATAATCAAAACTTTATTGACTTAAAGATAAATTCGCTTTGAGGTTTCGACGAAAGGCGCTATATGAATATGCTTATTATTATTATTATTATTATTTTATTCAGTTTTGCAGCAAAAAAAGATGCTTCATTAACCACCCTGTTGTTTAAATCTATTCCAAGGTCAGACACCAGCAGGTCACCGTGACATCATGTTGAGTCCAGGCCCGTCCCAAACTCTCCCAGCTTCCCCTGCTCAGGTCGATCCATTTATACCCAGGGGTGAGTAGTACCAGGGTTTTTTGTGTGTTGTCCTTGTAATGTCATTAAGTCGCAACTCCTGGGTGTTTGGGGGTCCCGATAGCTCAGTTGGTAGAGCGCTGGTTTCACAATCGAAAGGACCAAGATCGATTCCGGGTGCAGTCGAGATTTTTTTCTGGCCCCCCTCCTGTCCATCCAGCACTGATTGGGTAGCTGGATCTTTTTCATCTGATGGAAAAAAAATTTCCGATAGACTAACATCCTATCCAAGTGTTTTCTGTTTCAAATTTTAATACCTACATTTTATTTTTTTTCCCTTCAGAGACCTGAAATCTGATGATATCCTGGACGAGACTTGGGTCACTGTTTTCGGGTAAAATTTTGTTTCATACCTTGTTCTCATTATTTTTATCTTGACATCCTGACATTGTAGTTGGTAGAGCACTCACTTCACACGCAAAGGGTTCGAGATCGATCCCAGGTGAAGTCAAGATTTTTATTTTTTGTAGTTGTAGCATTAACATGGGTGCAAGAGTGCCGGCCGCTTGGATTACCGAAAAAAACGTCGCCGGCTGTTTGCGATTTGGATTTGATAGATTTTTTTGGATTTTTTTTGGGTTTTTTTTTTGGTGCAACTTGTGACAAGAAACTTAACAAATTACTGCATTACAACCTTTGGATTAAACATACAACAATTGTGGCCTACTATTATGAAGACTAGATACTGAGAACAAGACTTCAAATGACGAGATAAGTCTGTGAATCTTGCAGGCTTTTTCAGATTATATGTCTGGTCATAAGTAGACTTGCAGGCTTTTTGAAGTCCAGTTGCTTGCACCCATGCATTAACAATATAGTACATAGATTTGTGTGTTGATACAGTTGATGTGGCATGAGGAACTATCCAGTATTTTACTTACAATGTGTAGCATCAATATAAGTGAGATTGTTTAAGAGGGAGTGAGAAAAGGGGGGGGGGCTAGTAAAAAAAAAAAAGAGTAAATTTTCAGTAGAATTGATGCTATGAGTTTATTTGTCTGGCTGAAAACAATATCAATGAGCTGAGTGACGTCAATTTAGTTCCTTCTATATAACACTGTTTTGTGACTTTTGATTGGTCCATTTCTCCAGCTTCCTTCCCGGTGCATCGTCCTTCATCTTACAGCAGTTTGCCCAGTACGGCACCATTCTCAAGCATGTGGTAAGCTGGGGTTTTTTTTCTTCTGTTTGTTTTTAAGGGTTTTACAGTGGTTGCAACACATTTAGGTTATATCAGCGCCTGTAAAAAGGAAGAAAATGGGATTGTAAAATGTTCTAGAATTACAAATAAAGCACCCAAGAAAAGTAAGACATAGGGGAACTGGGAACAATAGGGATCAGATGTAGATTCCAAGAGTATACCACCAATGCCAATGTACTTAGTTTTATTTTGAATGTATAATGTAAGCATTTGAGTGTATTCCTCTTTGTTGGATTTTGTACTTGTGTCCGGAGGAGACTTATAGGTGATCTCAAACTAAGTTTTTTCTGTTTATTTGTTTATTTATTAAGAAGTATATTTATTAATTTATTTCATTCATTTTTACATTTTTCAATATATTTCATACATTTAATATTTTTTTCTCTATTTATGTTCATTTGGCTATTAATTAATTCAATTATTCATTCATTTATTTACTTTTCTATTTTTATCTGTTTAAAAAAAAAAACGAACAATTTTATCTCTATTTGATTTATTAAATCATTCATTTCGTTACTTACTTATCTGTCCTTTCTTTTATTAACTCATAAATTTAGAAATGTATTTTGTTTATTTGTCAGTGTTCAGTTATATAGTCTTGTGGTATGACACTCGCTTTCGGATTGGAAGATCATGTGTTCGATCCTCACTCTGCATGTTGTCCAGACCTTGGAAAAGGCTCTTTACTCATATCGTCTCAGCCTGCTCAGGTGTAAAATGAGTAGCTGGCTGTAAACAGTGTTGTCTCTGTAATATCGCCTAACAGGTGTGTGGTCCTTCATGTTAAGTGTTGCTATTGGCTAGTGACATCTTGTAAACTACTTTGAGCATGTTTAGTGGATATTGTGCTATATAAAAGCTCAAGTTTTTTAAAAGTGCTTTGAGATGCAATTTCATAGATAGCTCTATACTAAGGGTACATCATTATTATTATAGTAACTAGTAAAAAGCCCGCAATTTCGTGGGGAAAGAAACTATTTTCATTCGATATTGCCAGAATAATTTTCTTGATTAGCTTGATTACGATTAGATGCACATTTTAATCGATGTGCTTGTCGTCGGTGCCATGCTTTATTCGGCATGATTTTAGTTTATCAGTCAGTAGATATCAATATCAATAAGTCGCAAGTCTTTACCACGCTTTACTTGGGAGTGCTTTGCACTACCTTCAATACTTCACAAATTAGAATGGCGGCCGAGAATCAAAACAATGGTCAAATTAGGAAATTTTAAACTTTCACAAATCTATCAAGGTTTGTTCTAGAGTTTTTAAAACGCTTTTATATGATGACAAATTGAATAAATAAACGCCTGACAAAAGATCAACGGTGAAAATAGAAATTGAATGAATACTGGGGATGTAGGAGCTTTCGGAATGTCTCCCCTTTACTTATGTGAGGTCAAATGAAAATCTGAAGCGGAGGCGAAAAATATCAAGTCCCCAAATCTGTCTACTTTTGGTTTGTTCGGGCGAGAAGCTAGACAGAACCAATTGACAGTTTGCCGACAATGTTTAACTAAATATTTCCCAGGGCAATAATTATCACATCGATGGCAGTAATATCAGCAGTAATATTAGTTGATGTTGTTAATCGGTGAAACTTGTTTATAATTTCTGTAAATCCAAATACCGTCATGTGATCAAGTGAATTATATCACTATGAATGCCATGATTTGCTGAAAAAATGCCAATCTGACAGTTCCTAGCAAACACACAACCCCCCCCCCCCCCCCCCCCGTTTTTTTTTTTTCTTCCACGCAACCACATTCCAAAAGACACACACACACATATATATAAACATACACGCAATGAGAATACACTACTACATAACAACACTGATCACCGCTAAATCAACACAACGGAAGTAAGGACTCTACTGGACAGATAAGTTGAGGGTGTGGCCATGGGTGTGTTAGTGTCTTCGGTAAATTTTTTATGATATCTATTTGACTTAACGAACTTTCAAACTGACTTTAAATTATAAAAGGAAATCAAGTTATCTGTTTATCTATCTGTAAAAAATACATTTCTATTTTTCAAATCTTTCAGTAGAGTTGTGCGCCTCTCAATTTTTTTATTGACTCAAATAAGCACAATGTTCTCCACAATGCTATATTTTTTAAAGAAAGGATTATTATTATATTATTATTATTATTATTATTATTATTATTATTATTATTATTATTATTATTATAATTATTATTATTATTATTATTATTATTATTATTATTATTATTATTATAATTATTATTATTATTATTATATTATTATTATTATTATTATTATTATTATTATTATTATTATTATTATTATTTAATTATTATTATTATTATTATTATTATTATTATTATTATTATTATTATTATCATTATCATTATTATTATTATTATCATCATCATCATCATCATCATTATTATTATTATTATTATTATTATTATCATTATTATCATTATTATTATTATTATTATTATTATTATCATTATTATTTTATTATTATTATTATTATTATTATTATTATTATTATTATTATTATTATTATTATTATTATTATCATTATCATCATTATTATTATCATTATTATTATCATTATTATTATTTTTATTATTATTATTATTATTATTATTATTATTATTATTATTATTATTATTATTATTATTTTTATTATATTATTAAATATATTATTATTTTTATTATTATTATTATTATTATTATTATTATTATCATTATTATTATTATTATCATCATCATCATCATCATTATTATTATTATTATTATCATTATTATTATTATTATTATTATTATTATCATTTATTATTATTATTATTATTATTATTATTTATTATCATTATATTATTATCATTATTATTATCATTATTATTATTTTTATTATTATTACTATTATTATTGTCTATGCCAGGTGGCCTCCGAGTGCAATTGGATGCACATCCAGTACCAGTCCAAGATCCAGGCCAAGAAAGCCCTCAGTAAAGACGAAAGGTTTTTGCTGGTTGTATGAAGATTTGGGGTCACCGTCTGCATTGAAAAGGTTTGTCACACTAGACTCATCAGTCTTCATAATAATAATAATAATAATAATAATAATAATAATAATAATAATAATAGTAATAATAATCATAATAATGATAATAATAATAAGAGTTTTAAAAAATTATGCCTTTTGCGCCACGACATCATAAGATATCGTCTCCTAGGCATTCCACAAGGAATGTAAATAATTCATCAAACAAGATGTCTTGATATCAACAGGAATCACCAATGCTGTCCAAGTGAGCAAATTAGGGGGTTAATATTCTTGCCCAAGGAAAAAAAACTAAAGTGCCTGAAGTGGAGCTCGAACCCGGGACCTTCCGGGTCACAATGCAATGCCTAACCACTCAGCCACTTCACATAATCAAGTCGTAAAATAAGTCGATGATATGATCCGAAAGAAAAAAAGTCTTTGTGAGTTGTATTCACGAGCTCATCCTATGGAATCATTTATTTCAATGAGCACCACTAGAAATTCACTTTTCATTTTTTCAACCTGTGATTACCGCCTTGTAATGTGACATAAATTTTTGATCAGTCCCAGGCATGCCATGTAAGTGCTTGCCTGATCCAAAGTAATCACAGACCCACAATGTGTGAGTATTTATCACAATAGCTGTATGGTGACAACAAATAAAGGAATTGCATTGCAACACCTGACAACACCATGCTTTTTTTTTAATTGCTTGGAC
>NW_027623578.1:0-9734 GCF_034508935.2 Berghia stephanieae
CACTTTTTCTCGCCTTATTAAGTAAATGATCCTGGTCTTTATAGCGTTGTCTCTGCCGGTAAAAAAATGTAATATCGCCTAACCACGTCAAGTCCCGTTCTACATGCTAACTGTTGCTGTTGGATAGGACCCTTTTTAAAACGATTTGAGCAAGTTTCGTGATATTGCACTATATAAATGTTCAGGGTTTGTTTCTTTTTATCATTGTGTTTACTGCGAATATTACCGATCAATGCGGTGGTTATATTTGTTATTTTTAAGAACCGTTTCCCAAATTTTTCAAGTTAAAACGCCCTTTATTGGCATCGACTACGCCACGACGTAATACCAGATAGAGACTTTGGATTGTAATACTTATGAATAGATGGAACGTAATTGACGTCATTCAGCTCTTTGCTATATATTCACAGCCAGTAGGTGATTGTCAAGTCATAAAGATATAACCGGATCTTTTATTTTATCAATATCCAATTGTCTAATGTGTTCCAAAACCAAAAAAAAAACCCAAAAAAACAACTACAATATTTTAATTTAATCATTAAGACATGACGGACCCGACGTAGCGCTTTAGCTTTTTCATCCTTAAAGTCACCAAGTATGAGTTTACATCTGAGAAAAGTGAAATAACATTGTGAAAATGAGCCCTTTCCCCAGGACTTTGTACCGAACACAGAGGACTCGATTCCGGAACATACTTGTCAATATGTTACTAGGTCGCAAACGGAAGAATTTTGGATCAGAAAATAAGTGAGAGATTTCATTCTCGGGGCAACTTGATTTTTGTTTACACATCTAGAGCTTAAAATGATCTCTCCTTAACCTTCATTGACTCATAGCAGGATACTTCCCAAAATTTACGTCCCAATACCTAACCATGATTATTATAAGAAAGTAAAAAGTCAGGTGTGGCCGAGAGTATTCCATACAAAATCAGACAGTTTCTTTATTCTATTAATTGCGCTCTTGAATAGATCCCAATGGCTCATTTCTTCAGCTGGTTGGTATAGTTAGGTTTTTTAGATTTAACAAGGCTATGAATGATCAAAGAATACTCTCTTTCACATTATATGTTGAACAGGAAATCAAAATTGAATACTAGACATGCCGAAATTGTATTGTAAAACCGGAACCTACCCATGTAAACAAAATAAATAATGGGGATATAATATCCATCGTTAGCAATAAGCAGCAAGCAAAATCTTATGGTCACACAACTTTCCACAAAGATAATGACGATGCCAAGAATTTTACAAGTAAATCTAAATGAAATCACGTCGATGTTGTTTATTTTATGAAAGGTACTGTAACTTGAAATATCACAATCAGAATTATTTATATAGCAAAACGTTCAAACCCACTCCTGTCTGATACAGTCCTGGTGACTCAACATCCTTGTGTGAAAACCACTTGAGAACTCATTACAGCGTCGTGAGCCAGTATGGTCGACATGAACAATATCCACTCAAAGGGGACGAATACGTAAACTTAAAGTGCGTAACAAACAAGATACAATGTAACGTCTAATGTTAAAACACGCAAATGCATAATAACAATCAAAACTGTGTATACTTGTTCAGACATAGACTAAGCCTAAATTATTCAAAAATAAATATTATGTAAATGGATAATGGCCGTCATAAAAACTAACAACATACGTTTTATATCCCGTAACCACTATCTTTTTAATTTGGAAAGAGGGTCTGTAATTCATCAAATGTTCAACGTGCCGAATTTAGACGTTATAAATTATTTTCACGTATTTGGCAATAATTTATTGTAACCACCAATGTGCTCATGTGGCAGATGCTATTTGGATATTTGGTCTTGTGGTATGACACTCGGCTTTCGGATGGGAAGGGTTTTCCGGGGTGTAAGCATCGCTCAGCGTATAGTTGATTCCTTGGAAAAGGTCTTTACCATATTCTCTCACCGTGTTTCAGGTCTAAAATGAGTACATGGCCGTTAAAAGCATTGCCTCGGGCGTAAAACATTGTAATATCGCTTTAACAGCGTCATGTCTCGGTCTACATGGGTTGGCATACGTAACAGAGAATGATACTTGTTCACATTGGTCATAGACCACCCGCCAAGACCTCCAGCAACAATACACTGCCAATATCAGCTGTTGGCATCGTCGCTATCGTCAGCATCACCACCACCATCATCGCTGACGTATTCATCGCTGTCGTCGTCCTTACCACCACCACCACCACCACCACCATCACCATCCTCGCATCGACGTCGCTATTGTCAGCATCACCACCACCATTATCATCGCGGTCATTGTCATTATCGTCAACACCACCACCACTATCGTTGCTGTCATCATCGATATCGTCACCACCCCATCATCACCACCTAATGTCATCACCACCATCATCACCTCCAGTGTCACAACCACCTCTACCATTATTGTCAGAGTCGTCACTATCACCACCATCATCGTTCGTACGTCATCATCAGCTCATAATTCAGTAAACATAATGTATTTTAATTTTCAGTGGGTCCGAAATAATCCTTACAAATCAATGATTTAATTTGTGACTCTAATAGTGACAAACGTTTTTATTACTGAAACGTGGCTAGAAGAGATCCTACGTGAATTAACGCTAGTCAATTTTAACATCCTGTCACATCATTATCATCTACTGTTGCACATCCAAAGATATCAGAACGTGACGGCGGTATTTGTGCAATTTATAATAATCCTATTAAAATAAAATCGGAAAATATCAACACCTTCAAATCTTTTAACGATCACAGCTTTTAACATTGTGTTTTTATGTTTATACCACCCACCACCACCAATAGTTAACAAAATAACACATGTAGCTTTATGCGAGATATGGAAGACCTTATAGAATTATATATTTCTTATTTCCGATCGTATTATAATTTTATGTGATTTAATCTACATTTTGATTCAGCTGACCCATAGCCAGGCATATGGGGAATCTTTTAGCCAACCATAATCTTTTACAGAACGTCTCAATTTCCACCCATAATAAAGGCCATTTTGGGTTGAAACAAAACTACAATTTGCCCAATCTACAATTTAACCACACATGATAAAATCATATCCGACCCCTTCATTAAATATGTTCACATAAACAAATCGAAACCACTCAAAGTAAAGTCGCTTGTTATGTTCCGTAACATAGGATCGATTAAAACTAAGAATTCTCCACAGTGTAGAAACAGCTAAGCGATTTTTGGATCACAAATTACAGCTGATTCCTATAATGCCACACTGCACAGAAATTCTCGACCATCATTGCACCATCATTGCGCACAAGAAAGGTGAACAAACGTCAAACTGCTGCAACGGATGACATGACCAACACAGTCATGGTTGCAAAAAGACGCTGTGCAGCTGCAGAACGGCGATGCGAAAGTCCCAGACAAAGGTCGTCAACTATATAAAGATTAATTTACCACAGTCCAAGGAGACCGTATCAAACGAACGAAAACTTACTTTGCGATAAAATTTCACACGTGCTCTTTTTCAACCAGTTAAATTAATGAAGAATACAGTCGACAATAACCATTCACCAAAAGTTATCCCTGAAGAATATCCCAATTTTCCACGTTTTTTTTTGACAAAGGAAAAGAAAAAACAAACTAATCTTCATTGGCGTTAAAAACGATGAGGAAATTCAGCGGGTTTTAGCCCCCCAAAACGTACCCCAATTTAAATTTTTTAACTTGTACTTTATGGGAAAGAAATTTATTCCTACCATCCAAATCTTGCCCCCTTGAAGATACCACAAATCTTTTTAATGAAATGTCTTGAGTAGTTAGAAACCTATTACTCTAATCATAATAATTGCAGTCTGGGGCTGTCCCAAATTTGCTACAAAAAGCAACGGTCATTCCTCTTATAAAAAGATTAATTTAGACCCTGAATAATCTGAAAAATTACCACCCTGTGTCTAATTTGCATTTTCTTTCTAAGATCCTGGTCAAAGTAGTACTAAAGCAACAAAAGAATCATCTAGATTCAAATAATCTTATTGAACCTTTTCAGTCAGCTTACCGTGACACTGAAACCGGCTGTTTGAAGACGGTGAATGACTTGCTGATAGCAAGTGATAATTGTGATGTATCTATCCTTACGCTGTTAGATCTATCTGCGGCATTCGACATAATAGATCACTCAATCGTATGTTATTCTGATTTTGGCATCTCTGGTACTGCTATTTCGTGGTTTAAATCATACCTCACCATAGGTCCCAGCAGTGAGTGTAAAGGACAAATATGTCTATATAGAATATGGTGTCACGCAAGGTTCGGTTTTAGACCCTATCCTTTATACCTTATACACTTTACCATTAGGCAGTGTCATACCTCCCATTCTGTTAGCTACAACATTTATGCTGACGACACGCAGTTATATAAAGCTGCCTCTCCTCATGATCTCTCCTTTCTTTTCTGTGATATCGAGTTGATGCTAGAAAATAAGCTATTGTTAAATGAAGATAAAACTGAAGTTGTTTTGATAGAACTGGGCAAAAATTAAAGCCTATCCACTTGTCAATTCCTACACGAACCATACATGATTGTGATATTTCTATTTCGAAAGGCTAACAATTTGGTATCCTTCTGGATAGTTATTTGTCTATGGATCAACATATAAACAATAATGTGAAAATTATGTACTATGAACTCCGTAGAATATCACAGATGATGTCGTTTTTACCTATTAACACCTTGAAGATAATTGTCTCTGCTTTGGTCTTGTCAACGTCTCGACTACTACAATTCACTGCTCGCTGTCTCCCTAATAACAAAATAAACAAGCTCCAGAATTTGCGGCTAGGCTCTTCCTGAAAACTCTCATACGATGATACAAAGGACATGCTTCGAACCCTCCACTGCTGCCAGTCCAGCTAGAACTGGATACAAAATAACCCTTGTCTGCTTTGGTGTCTTTTGTCCTCTTCTACATTCAACACTTACTCCAATCGTACGTGCCTGTGACAAATCTTAGATCCCACGATTTAAAATGGTTAGCATCTCCTAATACTAAGCTTAAATACTTGGCGATAGGTTATGAAATTCGGCCCACGATTTGGAATAATCTCCCTCAGTCTGTGACATTTTCAAGCTCAATAGACATTTTCAAAACAAAAAAAAAAAAAAAAAAAAAAAAAAAAAAACAACAAACAAACAAAAAAAACAAAAAAAAAAAAAAACAAAACAAAACAAACTTGAAAACATATCTTTCAGAAAATATTACTTAATCGAATTTTAAATGTATTGCATGTGACTTTGTATTGATGATGTTTTAGATGCTTGTTTTATGCTATCAATATTTTATTATTGGCTGACTTGACATGCAATATTATTGTTACCTGGGTAAACAATGTCCTTTTTAAAAAAAGCGCTTTGAGTTTCGACGAAAGTCACCATAGAATTATGCTTATTATTTTTTAATTACATGTTACGTGGTGCTGTAGGCCAGAGACCCTTAGTAAGGCGTTTTGATCACGTTAAGTGGATATTGCCCTATATAAATATTGTATTTTCTAGTAAATGCTCGATTGCACAACACTTTTAAAAGCCTGGATGAAAACTGTGTTTCCAAGAAATACAAATTAAAAATAGAAAAAGAAAAGATAAAGAAACCCCTGAAATTCTCATTGCATTTAGTCACATTTAAAAAAATAGTTATATCAGCAATTGTATATTTTCGGGGAAAAATCACTTGTGACGTGTATTATCAGAATGTCAACTGAAAGAAAACGATGTAATGATTCTAACTTGTGCGTCTCATTATACCGGAAAAACCAACATAAAGACCATTGTCTATAATATAATAAGTCGGTGATTGGATGACTAAGAAACTTTTGTTGTATTGAGCTTTTACAACAACAAAAAAACTGAGCTTTATAGGTCGCAATATCCACTAAATGTGCTCAAAGCGCTTTACAAGGGGTCCCTGGTCAACAGCAACATTTAACATGTAGGACGAGGCATACCGCCTGTTAGGCGAATTACAATTTTTCGGACAAAGACAACGCTGTTAACGGCCAGTTACTCATTTTACACCTGAGTACGGTGAGAGAATGTGAGTAAAGAGCCTTTTCCAAGGACTCAATTATGTCCGAGCGCGAGGCTCGAACCCATGACCTTCCGATCCGAAAACGAGTGTCATACCACAAGACCACATACCCGCACAATTGCAATTTTATATAATACTCGAATGGTAAAGAATTAACTATCAATTAAAAGCATATTCAAATTATAATGTAACCTATTGACTCAAAACGGTATTATGTCGGTTTGTGCTTGATGCGACATGTAATATATGCAAGTCTGATAACCGAACCCACTTATGGGCCTAGTCTAAATTGTAATAGACAATGTTCTGCGTCATTTTTTAAAGATTTCCATTAGAACAATGAGCCCATAAGGAATTGGGTTATCAGACCTGCAAATAAGTGCACGGCGGCTTGATGCCAAAATGGATTTGTGAACGTTATCGACCACAACTGGTAGTTATTATGTTTTTCAGTTAAGAAACAATATCTATTGCCCGCAATACAAATATTTAATGGAACCAAGCTTTAAATCATTTTAGTTATACGAGAAAATTCATTTTTCAACATCTAAACCACCGCGAACTTAATTCCGTTTTGAGGTAGTGGGTCACACACACACACACACACACGTATATATATATATATATATATATATATATAAATTATATATATATATATATATATATATATATAATACTTATGCCGTTAGTGTTTCACATTCGATCAATGATCACACTGAACGTTGCTTGACTTTAAAATGACATTAAAACAACTTTAAAATTCTTTCTGCTTCTCTGATACTAACGAAAATGTAGGGGTCACGATCACAAACTTCAGGCATCCCCTACCGGTTTCTAATAGTCTTGTGTCATACATTCCTTTTTTTCTATTCATTTTAATTTTATGAAGTTGTTTATCACCGAAGTAACAAAGGCTTTCAAAATACAATGCCGTCAGTAATTCGATATTAGTGTAATCAATATAATGATATCTAGTATAATTACAATTGACCTGTTACAAAACTTGTTATTGAATCGCTAATACCAAGATTATTTTGATTAGACATCATAATTACACCAGGCCGTAAATCGGAGATTCTCATTCATCATAATGAAAATAGTAGAATCTTCCCAAGGAAGATTTATTGTAAAAATAAACTCATATGGGAAATTCAGATAAAACCACCCCATCTACTTAAACATATGATAAAGCTTAAAACTAAAAGCCAGAAACAAGAACACAAAAAGTATGATGGTTATATCATTATGTAAAGATTCACACATTGTATATGCTAATTATATGTTCGATAATAAATAGTATAAACTACTTCTTCTTCTTCTTCTTCTCTTCTTCTCTTATATTATTATTATTATTATTATTATTATTATTATTATATATATTATTATTATTATTATATATTATTATTATATCTTTATTATAAACAAATGTAAATTAGGAATATGCAGCCCGAGTCATAAGAGATAATTGAACATGCTCAACTGGGCATGAAAAGAACTAGATCGAAAAAGTGCGACCGGATATGACGTATCAAATCACAAAAGGGCGTCAAATCAATCAAATACTTTTAGTTGTAGATTGGTATCTCAGTAAAAAAGCGTTTCAAGTAAACGATGATATTGTCCCGAGATTTGAATCTAAAGACCTTTATTTTCTAATTTTGTTTTCGGCGGTGCACTGCGGCTGACACTTGTT
Organism: Berghia stephanieae; assembly: GCF_034508935.2. Classification (NCBI taxonomy): domain Eukaryota; kingdom Metazoa; phylum Mollusca; class Gastropoda; order Nudibranchia; family Aeolidiidae; genus Berghia; species Berghia stephanieae. The sequence goes on from NW_027623578.1 coordinate 7,758, forward strand.
AGTTTGTTTTTTTAAATATGTTTTGTGTTCTTAAAATAGACATGAACTAAATTCAAATTTGCCTTTGGCATAGATCAAAAGGATTTTTACGCATACTTAATCTCAATTGTATTTCATTTTGTTAAAAGTGCTGCACGTGTGTTTGTTTATCGATTTCCATTTGCAATATTTTATATGGAAACGATTGTATATAGAGATTATATCGATAAAAGATATTTTGATTTTGTCATAGCTATGGCTCCGGCAAAACATTACTACAATACACTTCATGGGTTTAATATAGCTCTCGAATGATAATTTTTAAATCTAAAATTTGATTCTGATTGTTGACCTTTGTGTTGCACAGTCTCTTTTCTAAATTCCTAATTATAACTTAGATTTAGTGTTACAATTTTATGCGGGCGTTTAAGGACTTGTTTGTTCCATGCTCACCCTTACTATGTTATGTTGTGCGGCTATGTGGTCTTGTGGTATAAGACTCGCTTTCCCGATCGAAGGTCTTTGGTTCGAGTCTAGCCAGCGCATATTTAGACCTTGGATAAGGCTCTTTACTACATTCCCCACCGTACTCAGGTAAATGAGTACCTGGCCGTTAACACGTTGTCTCTGTCCGAAAAAAAATTATAATATCGCCTAAAAGGTGCATGTCTATTCCTAAATTTTCATGCTGCGTTGGACCCCCTAAAAAGAGCTTTGAGCACGTTTAGTGGGTATTGCTCTATATAAAAGCTCATTTTAAAAAAAAGTAGTTATCATTTCATGTGACCAATTATCAAAAAAAGGTGGTTTCCGTTGGGTCATATAAAGCTTTACGTAAACAATTTGTGTTTAAATAAATGACTTAAGTGAGAAATTGGATTTTAATTTTAACCACTGGGGGAGGGAAATTCACGTATTTAAAATTTGGCCATAAAACTTGTCCTCCAAATATCGATCCATTTTAGTGACTCTAATATTGGCAAAAACTCTCTAACCTCTCTAAACTGCATGGTATTCCTTCGAGTCCCAGGTTTGAGAGTTTTTTTGCCAAGGTGAGAGTCATTTAATTGATCGAGTTTTGTATGTTTTCTGGACAAATATTTGGATACGTGTCTTTTCATTGTACGGCAGTTTAGCTGGATAACATTCAAATTCATTTTCCTCACTTGAGTCATTTATTTTTGAACAAAGTGTTTGCGTAAAGCTTTATAAAGTTCCCCATATAATACCGTTTTTGGATTATTGGCACTTAACTGGTTAAAAACTTGATAATCCTTGTTCTCCATCATATTTAATTACAACCCAATGTCCATCGTCTGGTTCCATTTTGACAGGCACGACAACTCTAACACCAGTTTGTAGATATGAAAGAATAAGAATAGCTGACTACAGTTCGTTTCAAAATCCAAACGCAACCGTGTTGCTGAAAATAGGTTTGGATGTAAGTTTTCTCTCGGTTATTACTGTGGTGGTAAATTGACATTGAAAATGACTTTCTACTTTCTACCTGATTGATTGAAAGCACGTAAATTACTTTCGCCAGATATCACAGATCTAGCTACTTAAATTTAGCTAGACGAAACCTCCTAACCACCCCCCCCCACCTCCTTACACTCCCCCCCCTCCCCCCAACACATACATCCCCCCCACACACACACAACACACACACCACACACACACACACCACACACACAAACGCAAACAATAAATCTGGACTTCACCCACCGCTCAAAAGAAAAGTAAAGCGTTCAATCTCCCAGACATCAAACAATTATTATACCGTTACTAATAAGTTCGCCAACTCAATCAAACTACACTGTCTTGCGTTTACCTTCAACTATTAAAGCTACGACAATTCAGAATGGAAAACAGAATGGAATGGAAAATTAAATGGAATGGAATGGAAAATGGAATGGAATGGAAAATAGAATGGAAGGAAAATGGAAAAATGGAATGGAACGGAATAGAAAATGGAATGGTACGGAATCTGGAATGGAA
>NW_027623579.1:0-26427 GCF_034508935.2 Berghia stephanieae
CGCATGAGAAAGGGGAAATAAGTCAAAAAAGGTGCCCAAAGTACGAGGCCCAAAAAAAGGGAAAAACCAAAAGAAAAATCCAAAACATAGAAAAATTTTTAAAGGCCCAAAAAAGGTAAAAAAAAGTAATTTCATTTAAAATTGAGCAAAGGGGGGAACACCCCCAAACATGTGACCCCTGCTGGCCCAAACCCCCAAAAAAAATAAACCCGTTATTCTTTTTAATGTTTTTTCCCCCTTTTTGGGTTTTTATTTATAAAATTTTTTATTTTTTTAAAAACCCTGGATTTAAACCTATTGTAAATGTTAAAAGGCAATGTTAAATTTAAAAAATTTTGGTCAGGATTCCCCCGATTCCCTTATTTTTTTTTAATTATAATTAATTTTGAACCCGTAAAAAAATTTAAACCACGCATATCATAGAAAAAAAAATTTTTATTAAAATTTTTCATTTCACCTCTTTGAAAATTTTTTTTAAGTCTGTGTCAAAAATTTAAAAATTTTGTAAACTCCAAATTTTAAAATCTTCATTTTTTTTCTCAAACAGTAAAAAGGAACAGAAAATTTTTGTGTCTATGCTATAAGTAAAAAGCACTTATGATGGAGTCAAAATTTTTTTTAATGGGGTTTAAATTTTAAAATTAAAAAAAAATGCTATTTCCACTTTTTTAAAACTGAAAATAAAACCCCCCAACAATTGCTGTATCCCATAAAAGGAACTTGTCTTTCACAAAGTGTCTGTCGCTTTACTTTATCAGTAAAAAAAGATTTCAGAGAAAATAAAGAAAAACGCCCCCTTTTTAAAAAGTAAAAAAAATTTTCGTATTGTCCCCACCCCACCCTTTCTTTTAGGAATAGGCCCCTTTGGCCCGATTTTAAAAATTTATGGATAGTTGGGCTGCCCTCCAATTGGTCCAAACACCGTCCCAAGAGTAGTGGGGGGGAAAAAAAAAAAAAAAGATACTGTTACAGCCCCCTGGTTGATATAAAAAATATAAACAATTATTAAAATGTTTTTTAAAATTTGGGAAAAAAAAAGGGGGTTTCTTTGGGTTTAAAAATTTAATAAAAAAAGTTTACATCAAAAGAGCATATTAAAAAAGTTTTAATTTTTTGAAATTCATATTTAAAAAATCTTCTTTGCAATTAATTTGAAATAAAAGTGACATATGTTTTGAGGGTATTTTACATCATTTTCGGAAGGTGTAAACCAAATTTTTAAAAAATATGTGTAATAGGAAAAAAAAAGGGAATTTTTCAAATCAATTGAGACAAAAAAATTTGATTTAAATTTTTTAAAATTTTATACCCTGACAATTTTTTTTTGAAAAAAAAAAACCCCCGGGGCAAATGGAATGGTTGAGGATGGTTAGTGGCAATAAAATTAAAGAAAAAAGGTGTACCCCCACGAAAGGGGGCTGAGAAAAGGGATCACCCATTTCTTTTTCCCCAAATTTCCCGGAAAAAATTAAAAATTAAAAAAATTTTTTTTTTGCCCAAAAAAAATTTAAAAACAAAAAATAAAAATTTTAAAATTCCCTTTTTTAGTTTATGGAGGTTTCATTTAAAATTTTTTAAAAAATAGGAATTTTATATAGCGCAATACCCCAAAAAGCTCAAAGGTTTACAAAGAACCCCCAAAAGGCAATATGTAAATTTTAGAAAGAGAAGTGATGTTAGAAAGATATTTCAATTTTTCAAAAGAAAAAAATGTTTAAAGGCAGGTATTTTTTACACCTGAGTAGGAAGAATGTGGGCAAAAGCCCCTTTTCCAAAAGGAATAATTGCCAAAGAGGCTCAAACCCCGGCTTCTGATCGAAAGTGGGGTGTATACCCTAGAAAAAGGATGATGGAAAAAGGCCCCCCTGAAAAAATTTTTAAAAAAAAAAAGGTTGATTATATTGAAGAATATGGGTTTTTTGGGGTTAATGATTTTAAGACCCCAATTTAAAAATTTGGGACAAAAACCCCTTTTTAAAGGGGATCATTCAAAATCTTTTTTCAAAAAAAAATTTTGGAAAAAAGATTTCAAAAAAGCTTTCATTTTTAAATTTCTTTTAATAAGATAACCGAAAAAAATTTTAAAAAATTTATTTTGGGTTTTAAAACCCCCAAATTAATGCAAGGGGGGTTTAGGACATTTTTTTAACATTGTGAGGGAAAAACCAGAAATTATAAAAATTTTTTTTTTTTATTTTTTGGGAAAATTTATAAAAATGCAAAAGGGTTTTAAAACTTTTTTTGCATAGCCCCCCAAAGTTAATATTTTTCAAAGATGATTGATTTTAACTAAAGCTTTTTTTAACGTAAATATTATAAAAATTTTTTGGATTTTGGGGTCTGCTACTTTTAAAAAAAAATTTTTTCCCCCCAAAAACTAGCCCCAAATAAGATAAGTTTAAGTTTTTTAAAAAAAACTTTAAAAAAACTAAAAATGGGGGGAAAAATGTATGCAATTTAATTTGGCAAAAAATTGATTTAAAAAAAAAAAAAAAAAAAATGAAAAAAATTAAATTTTTTTAAAAAAAAATTTTATTTTCCCTGAAAAAAAATTTAAAAATTTGGGGGAAAGATCCCAATTTGTCCCCCCCAAAAAAAAAGGGGTTTTAATTTTATTTAAAATTTTTAAAAAAGGGTGAGAAAACTTAGTAAAAAAGGGGATAGAATTTTTAAAACCCTTTAAAAAAAAAAAAAAAAAAACCCCCCCACCCCCCATGCGGAAACACACCCCCCAAAAGCCATTGCGGGGGAAATTTGGGGCCCCTTTCACCCAAAGAGGTGAAAAACCCCAAAAAGAACGTGTAACAAAATTTTTTAAAAAAAGTTTTGGGGGAAACCCCCAATTTTTTTCTCAGAGATGCAAAAAAAAAATTTTTTTTAAAGTTAATTGTATTCAGGTTGTGCCAGTATTTTATGTAAAAAAAAAAAAAAAAAGAAAAAAAAAAAAAAATTTTAAAAAATTAGGGGGAAAAAAAAAAAAGGGAAATTCAATGTAAAAAAATTTGTGTTATATGAACTTCAATTTCCCCAATTTTTAAAAAAAATTTTTTTAATTAAACTTTCATTTTTGACTAAAATCAAAGTAAAACCAAAAAAAGCAGAAAAAGGGAAATTTTAAAAAAATGTTATCCTTTATGATTCAAAAAGCTGAAATTTTATTAAAAAAAAAAAAAAAAAGCTACAAAAAGAAAAATTTTTAAAAAAATTTTTAAAAAAGGGGTTTAAAAAATTCAAATTGGGGAAACCCCAAAAATATCCAATATTTAAAATACCTTATTCATGGTGTTATGTGAAGTTCTTTTATTTTTCCCCCTTTTTTTTAAAAAACATATGGAAAAGACTTTTTGCCTTTTTGGCTTTAATAAATTTTTCAACTAGATCTCATATAATCACAAAGTTTAAAAAGTATTGTCATTTAAAGTGGTTCTTTTTTTTAAACGGGGTTCTCAAAAACCCCAAAGAACATAGTTAGTGGAAAATTTTTTTTTAAATCGATTTTATTTTTTTTTTTTTTTTTGGGGATGTCAAAAAATTTGCCTGATTTTAGGAAAAATTTTTTTTTGAGTTTTTACAAAGATTTCACTTGGCTGCAGACTTGAAAAACCCCAAAAAATTTTTAAAAATTATTTTAATTATTTTTTGTTCTTTTAAAAGGGGGCCGTTTTTTAAATTAAAAACCCTTTTTTTGTTTTTTTTTTTTTGGGTTTTACGGCCTTAAAAAAACCTTAAAAGGGCAAAACAGGCCAGAAAAAAGGGAAAAAAAGGGGGGGTAGTGAAAAGTTCTAAAATTAAATTTAAAAACAAAAAAAAAGGGGGGAATTTTTTCAAATAGGGAACAGTGAAATTTTCCCCAAAAGCACCCTTTAAAAAATTATTTTTGGGCACTTTAAACCTCATAACAAAGAAGGCCCCCAAAAGAGGAATTCATCAAAGGTTTTTAAAAATTTTTAAATAATATGTAAACAAAAAATAAAAAATTTCATAACAGAAGATATTTCGAGGAAAAAAAATTTTTTCCCCCCCAAAAAATAATAGCTTTGATTTTTTAAACCCCAGTTTGTAAGGACAAAAAAGTAATTCTTCCAAGGAAAGGGGAAAAGAAAATTGGAAAAAGATTTAAAAGGGGAAGAACGATGTATCCCCACTAGGGGAAAAAATTTTTTGTGTCCTCTATGAAAAGACAGGAACGTAGTTTTTGGGGGAAAGGGGGGTGGAAGTTGAATTTAGGTTAAAAACCATAGCGTAAAAAATTTGGGGCAGTGTTAAAAAAAGGGGGCCCCCTTAAAATTATTATTAAAAATTAGGGGCCCTTTTAAATGCCTTTAAAAAAATAAATTAAAAAAAAGTTTTTAATTCTTACTTGTGTAAAATTTCCCCCACAATGGCAAAAAAATGAGCAATGCCCTATGGTTGTGTGCCCCGCCCCCAAAGAAGCAAGAAAAAAAGGGTTTTTAGGGGGTTAATACATTTCCTGGACTGTTTCCCCCCCATAATCCCCAAAAATTTTTTCCCAAAGAGATAAAAAACATTTAATTATTTATAGATTATAAAAAATTTAATTTATTTGTTTTAAAAGGCATTCATGGTGAGGCCCTCCTTTTGCCAAATTTATTATAATATTATATTACAGGATGCAAGCCTTTTGAGGATTCAATAAAATTTTTAAAAAAACCCCAAAAAACCCTTTCCCCCCCAAAAAACCCCAAAAAAATTTCTAATTCATTAGTTTTACATTCACTATTTTTCTTTCTTTTTTTTATAAATTGGAGGTGGAGGGATAAATCTGATTAGCTGATTTATATGGCAAAATAGTATGACAATATATATTTTTAAAAAGTAATTGAAAACTTTAGGGAAAACTCAAATCTCGTAAAATAATCTACTTTAGGCTAAAAAATAAAAAAGAAAGAGATGTAAAACTTGCCCTATCATCTAGATCCTCCTCTTTACGTTAAACGGGCATAATTTTACGGAGGTGTCCTCATCAGAATCTGTGACCAGGACAACAAGAGATGACCATCATAAAGGAGTTGAAAATACGAACCAGTGGATTGAGGTAAAAGGAAAAAAATGCTTAATTAATTTCAACTAAAATAATATAATCATGTCAAAATTCAGCTGCACTATACAATGTACCGCTTTGTGTTCTTTTGTATTCAAGCAGCTTGTGTCACGGGAGATTGAGTATAGTCTAATGCTAACTGTGCAACCTGGCAGTATCAACATTGTTTCAATTAAAATATATAATAATAAATGCCTTACAAATGTCAGTACTGTCCTACATGTTGTAAGTGATATTCCATGTAAAACGTGCTAGTGGAATTTTTGCATTGTCTGCCGTGGGAGCCACCTGAGTGCTTTTCATAGACCAAATAAATGTTTGGACACTGCAAAAACAGCGGAAGATTTTCAAGAAAATCCCAAAATCCTGCGAAAGATTTTCATCAATGGAATTTTTTCTCAGAGAAAAAGTAGAACCATCTATTGTAGGCAAGCAAATAGTCATTTTCATCTTACACAGGCCCCATTAATCGAAATCTAAAATCTATGTGTCTAGTAGTATGACACTCGCTTCGTATTGGAAGGTCCAGAGTTCGGTCCCCCTCTTGAGCAATGCATAGTTGAGTCCTTGAAAACGCTGATATAATCAAAATTCTCCACCCGTATCTATTGTGTAAATTGAGTACCTGGTCATTACCAGCACTGTCTATGTACGGAAAATAATTGTAACATCGCCCAACAGACGTACATCCATCTATTTGTTATGTGTTGGTGTGAATAGGGCCCTTGTAAAGGGTAGTGGATATTGCGTAAATTCAATTTGAAGTTTAATATATTATAAACATTTATGGCTGAAAATTAATATACCAGCAATTAAAAATCAACAATAAGACTCAAATTTCCTTATCCCTGAAATAATCAAAATCACAAAACTCACTCTGTGTTGGAAGAAGTTTGGATCCAGACTACTTGTCGGTTACCTGTCCTCGAATTTCAACGTTAGATGGCCGCCATTTTAATAGATGGAAATATACAAATAAAGTGATTTTAAAAAGCATTCTACTGTACTATTTGGTAAAATTATACATTTATACTACAGAAAAATAATTCACATTTCTGGTACAACTCTAAAAAACAATAAACCAACTTTAATATTATAAGAAAAAAATGGGTTGAAATTTTAGTTTAATTCTTGTTTGTTTGGGGATTTTTTTTTTTCTTTGGGGGGGGGGGGGGGAGATTATATCACTAACGCATCTTTAGGCAGATCTCAGTCATGCAATTTGAAGAGGTAGTGAGTTGTCAGATAGAAAAAGCAATGAAAATTGGAAAAGACGATGTGAGGCACTAGATAACATAGAGTATAGCGGGGACTAAGTATCCACACCTCCTTATTTTAAGAGACATAGTAGAGATTGACAACCAACAAATGTTAAATATCTCCACTTTTCATTATTTAACCCTAAAATAAATTTTGAATAGGCCCGAAAAAACCCAAAACAGCAGCTATCTTACAACTTTTCCAAAAAAATATTCAGACGCCAATTAAAATTTGTCTCACAGTAATTCAGACACCACTCCGAGGAATTGCAGATGCCGAAAGAGAATTTCCACACACAAGAAAAGGGAATTCGGATGCATTTGACATGGTGTTTATATTATCCTATAATTCTTCAATTGATAGACTGATTATTAGTTTTAGAAACTATATATCAGTAAACACCAATGCAAATACCATCCAAAGTTCCTTGATTTCAAATGAAGTAAAGCTCAAAAACACAATGGTGGCTGGTTGTAGTAGTGGTGGTAGTGTTGTTGTGGTGGTGGTGGTTGGGAGTAGCAATGGTAATGAAGTGATGTGGTGGTTGTTGTAGTAGTGGTGGTTTTGGTTTGTTTGTTTGTTGCTTTAGGTTCTTCCAACACCAAATAGAGGTTATATGAGAGACCGCTGAAACTAAAAAACACAGCAATCTAACAAAAAAGGTACAAATGTAAATCAAAATCATAACCTAAAGATATCATAAGCTAAATTATAATTAACCATAGAACCAAACTGGCAGAAGATTTACAGATAAGAAAAAATATCCCTGTCAAAAATACAATCACAAACCAAAGAAGCAGGATAGTCTAGTAAAGAGAAGAAGAAACGACATCACTATCGAATCGTACACCCATGCGAAATCATAGGGTATATGACTTCAAGGGTGATGCTCCCATCCAACCACCCGCGTAGTAGTGGTGGTGAATCACTGTTGTGGTTGTAGTAGCGTAGTGTGGAGATGATGCTGTGGTAGTGGTTGTTGTATTTGTAGTGGTAGTATGTGGATGAGGTGGTGGTTGCTTTTGTGTGGGTAGTGATGATTGTGGAGAGGAACTACACTTTGCTTCCCTTTCAAGCTAAGGATCAAAACCAGGTCCAGGACTATAGTCAAGAACAAAGACGGAGAGCAAATTGGAAGAGAAATACTTCTGTAGACCAGGGAGGTTCAGAAGACCTTAACCAGTGCTCCCATCTGACACTAATTGGCCATCTTGGACAAAACTCAGAAGACCTGACTAGATTATGACAGAAGTTTAAGTTAAAGCTGTCGCGTTATTTAATATTGAAAAAATCTAATTCATAGCCTGAAGGGTATTTTTAATGCCAGGCTTTCATTTGACTTTGGATTCAGAGGATAAGGTTAACTTCTACGATGTAGTGTCATTATATCCCATATCAAATTTTGTGAGTCCAAAGGTAGTGACCATCTCACATTCATCTACTTCACAACATGCCTTAAAGAATAGCAAAAACATTATCTAAAAGGGGTAAGAATTTGGTAAAAATTAGTGATACTTTTAGAATTTTAAGTTTTCATAATATATATGATCTCTTTAACTTTTCTCATTTACAAATTAATTTTAGATCATAAAAAAACTGTTGTGATATGATGAAAAAAAAAACACATTTATTTCAAAAACAGACAAGGAAGGATGAAGAAAGTTATGTTTTAAATTTTTATTTTTTTTTTTGTTAATATTTAAACCCCTTGAGGATCAGATCAGTTTCAAAGATAAAAAGCTTCAAACTTTCAGTGATTGTTCTTAGAACATTTAGATTATTAAAGAAGCCGAAGTTACCTTATTCTACCAAAATTTTAATCTGGGGTGGGGGGAAATGTGATATTAATAAATGAATAAAAATGATATTTAATACAATATATTTTTGCTCATGTATATTGTTTCTTCTGTCATCAAAGTTAAAATAATATGGCTCTACTGCTTTAAATTTATATACTCAAATTATTTGTCCCATAACAAATTTTGGTGAAAATTAATGAATAAATCAAAAAAAAAAGCCTTAGGGATTTAAAACTACATATAAATCCAAGATGGTACTTGACGTTTCCACAGATAACATGATTATTCTTTTTCCAATTTTGTACTGAATTTTCATTGACATGCTCTGTGGTACTGTCTTATTTAAAAATAAAGGAGTACACGATTGTTTTATGAATACTAAGAAATAAAGCGGTGAGATCCTGCTAATCAACATTCCAAATATTTTTTTTTTTGTTACTTATAAAGACACTTTATTTGGAGATTTGTAAATGTTTGACAAACTACACGAAAATGAACCATTAATCAATCATAGATGGGAATTTAAATTTATGGTCTAGTTACATAGTAGTAAAGTCCGGGGATGACATGCATTGAGAAACTGGAAAGACCAATCTGAAAAGATGTGAAAAATAAATTGGAGCGGACTTTACCTATACATTTGTCTACCTTACCAAAAGTGACATCTTAACTTTGAATAAACCCAGAATTTCTAGACAAATGGTCAGAAACATTTTTCATACAAAAGTTGACCCATTCTTTTGGTTCTTAGATTCTACATTCCCCTATGAAAGTGTTGCTGTGGTAAATATATCGTTATGTCACAGGTGTGTCTTCCAAACTACTTTTCTTAAAAATACTGATTGCGATCAATTAAAATGACTAGGAATGAATTCCAAAAGAAAGCAATTCCCACGATAATGCTACCGATCATTCTGTCTTCAAACTTGTATTTGGAAATGTATAAGAGAAAAAAATGATGACAAGCAGGTTGAAAAGATGACGCCCTCGACCCAAATTGGTAAAATCATCAATGTAAAATTTGGTACCAGTAATGCGTTCTGACCGCGTAATCGAAGCATGATATTTCTCCTCGGTCAATTCAATGCTCGCAGTACTCAGTGTGGCTGAAATCACCTGGACACAACAAAAATTATGTCAGATCAAAATTTTATATTTTACATTATACAAAACAGATGCACATAAGATAAGATTTGATAAACAGCTTTCAAAATAATTTTTATTAATAGTCATGTGAACATCGTTATGGAATTATATATGTATTACCAATTATGCAAAATCTTTGGAATTAAATAATATTATTGTGCAATGTAAATTCTGGTTGAGTCAATTGTGAATGCAATTTTAGGCACATAATATAATTTTCTGGTGTAAAAAGAGTATTAGAATTTCATTTGTTAAAAATTTCTAAATTCTAACAACGGAAAATTACTATTTCTTAGGTTCAGAGCTATTCAGTAAGCAATTTTATCATTTACCTTTGTAGTCAATATCAGCCGCTGAACTCAAGTTTCAACCAAGCAGGGTTATCCAAAGTTTCCATGGGTAATGACCTATACTGGCCTTTTGACCGACAAAAATGGTAGTGAGAAGTAGCTGTACGTCTCTTGTATGTTTGTGGTAAGGGCCTACTGTGTTCATCCACAACAAAACTTCATCTCCCCTTTTGTACTGGAAGAAAAATGACAAAGTAATAATTGAAATATAAAGGCCAATATTAAATGTCTGGGGGAGGGATAAAAGGATTATTTGTCCTGAGAGTATGGTTCAAAACATGTATGAACTTTCTTTTTAAAAGCAACTTCATTTACAACAAACTCCAAAAACATGATATTTACACAATTTTAAGACATAGTTTAGAATTAGAAAGGAAGAAGTTTGAACACGAAAGTGACTTGTTTGAGCTCTGTAGGACATACAAAGTAACTAACTTACATGGAAAAAATAAGGACAGAACACGATGTAAAAAATATTATTATATATATCAGTGCTCTTGACGATGAAACTGTCACAAATTTGGCAGTAAAAATCCTCCCTCATCAACATCCAGCTAAACACATTAATTTAAATATACATATCTTGTGGAAATTAACCTTTTACAAAAATTGGGCATGACTTTTCATTTTCTCTGATTACAAACCCCATCATGATGACGTGTAAATTTTTCAGAATCTGACCCAAATGTTTTGGTCTCATTGGTATTGTTGTAATTTGTAATGGGAAAATATCTCTCTCCAAAAATGATGCAAAATTGGTCACTTAATATTAAACACAATCTTAACCAGGACCATGCCATTCCATTATTGCCATGGGGACGGTTATCAGTCAGAGTCAGACATGCTAATATGTGCACCCATACATAAGTTCATAAGATATTAAACAGGTGCAATTGAATATGATAATGATGATGATAATCATTTTTAATATGAAAAAAAAAAAAACTATTACATAATATACACTCGCTCACAACTTATTTGTCTTGTTAAATACAATAACAAAAGGGTCGCTGTTTTGACAAGACATTTGCCTTGGCACAATCTCCTATACTACTATGCTATATAGTGCAACAACTTTGCTGAACTTGCACTGCTGGTGACATTCTGACATATCATATATCAGTGTACCAACTTCGTCGGCAGTCATAATCTTACATTGTAAACTGAACAGTAAGCAAGAACTGTTAATGGACATACTTTCCATGATATGAAAGGAGGAAATATGTAAAGTATGCTTAAGTTAAACATTGATCTGACGTGTCGTGAGCCAGTAATTGCTGAACTCGGAGTATGAGAGTAATTAGGGATTGTCAAAACGGTCAAAGTCAAAAAAGCACGACAGAAGTCAAAGGGGGGACGATGGTCAATATTGATAACAGATTGCCATAATCTTTCATGGTGGAGTGATTCCTCAACAGGGCAATCTTGCAGAAGTCTGCCACGAAAGGATTGATGATTCAATCATCTGTCTCCGTATATTATTTATTCATTACATAGGCAATACCGAACTCCATTGACAGGACTGATAACAGGAAAAAGTTTCCCCCTTCGTAAACGGTTGAAACTCCAACTTACTATGTGGATCATGCTCATCACAGCATACCGGCACACTAATAACACGAATAGAAAACAGAATTAGGTATTGTTTTTCATTTTTGCAATATTGCAACGTCACTCAGATGACTCGTATCACATAGGAATAAATAGGATGTTTCGTCGGCTATCCGATTTTTTTCTTCTCGATAAGGGCCGCCTCCATTGGCCAGTATACTCGCCGCAAGAGGGCGTCCGTGATAGGAAAAAATAATTCCTGCTTTTGTTTGAATAAAAAGCGTTACAAACTAGGTTAGGGGTTTTTGCGCATCATTAATGTTTCATTTTTTTCCTTCCAGAAACACAGAATGAAAGTTTTCCCTTTAGACTATTCAACCTGATGTGAGTGAAGCTATATTTGTATAGTGTCTATACCAAGGACAAAAGGCCTGTGCCAATTGATTGCTTATGCTGATGATGTGATGATGATGATGATGATGTGGTTGTGTGGTAGTAGTGGTGGTGGTGAGATTGATGTTGATGGACCGTAGCTGTATGCCAATCCGGAAGCCACCCATTCACCCCCTGAACGAAAAGAGATATTATTAGTATTGTGCACACCATGGACACACAAGGCCTGAGTCAGATGTGATGATAATGATGATGATGATGATGGATGATGATGTTGTTGATGATGATGTTGATGTTGTTGTTGATGATGATGATGATGATGATGATGATGATGATTATTGTTATATTTTATTATTCTTATTATTATTATTATTATTATCTAGTATATTATTATTATTATTTACTTATTATTATTTGGGAGGCGCTCTGGCGAATAACAAAAGATTAAGGGCTCTAATCTTTTACACTTAATCAAAATAAAGCCACTGTCTAAATAAAAGTCTTCATTCAGAGGCATGAAATCACTAGTAAAGTCGAAGATCGTATCTATGTGCGTAGCAAATTCCACCAACTTGGACCAGAATTCTGAATTGTGAAAGTACTTGTTCACAACATTCACTCGATTGGCAGCCAATCCAATGCTTGTGCTAGTATTCGGAGCTACAGTTTTATGTCTTTCTGTGAGTTACAGCTCGGGCTTGCCCATGTTCGGTACTGTCCTTTGATGAGACCACCAAACAGCGCATTGCAATAATCCATTTTCGGGAATATCAAAGATGTTACCAATTTGTTGAAGGTTTCCCTATTAATGGTTGGTTGTTCCGATGTTTCTCTAGAACTGCAGATGCACTTGCTCTCACATCTGTTGATTTGTATGTTCATAGACAGCAGATCATTCTCCAGGTGATGCCGAGATTTTTTGATGATGTTGTGACGTTGTATTTTATCATTATCAGCTGATTGTCAATGCCCGTGTAGATGATGCTGATGATGGATGATGATGATGATGATGATGTTGATGTTGATGATGGATGATGACGATGTTGATGATGATGATGATGATGATGATGCTTATATTATTAATATCTATTATTATTATTATTTTATTATTATAAAATTATCATTATTAATTATAATCATCATCATCATTTTTATTATTATTATTACTTATTATTATTATTATTATTATTATTTATTATTATTATTAATATTATCTATTATTATTAGTATTTTATTATTATTATTATTATTAGGTTATGATTATTTGGAGGACTCTGAGGCGCATGACAAAGATTAAGGCTTAATTATACAATTAATCAAAATAAAGCCTGTCCTAAATAAAAGTCTTCATTCAACGCTTGAAAACCCTAGTAAAGACGAAGATCGTATCTCATGTGGTAGCAAATTCCACAATCCTTGGGACAGGAATGCTGAAAGTGACAGGCTTGTTCACCAACCTCACTCGATTGGCAGCCAATCCAGCTGGTCGGCAGTAATTCGGGGCTTGCAGTTTATGGTCTTTCATGGGAGTACAGCTCGGGCCTGCATGTTTTCTGTACTGGTCCTTGTGAGACCAACAAACAGCGCATTGCAATTTAATCCATTTTCGGGAATATCAAAGATGTTACCAATTTGTTTTTATTGCAGGTTTCCTACTTAATGGTAGGTTGTTCCCGATGTTTTCTTAGAATGCAGATAGCACTTGCTCTCACATTGTTGATCTTGTTTGTCTCCAAGACAGCAGCGAAGATTTTTTTTGATGATGTTGTGAGTTGTATTTTATCATTATCAGCGCTTGGTCAATGCCTGTGTAAAGATGATTGATGTTGATGATGATGACTGATTGATGATGTTGATGCTGATGATGCATGATGATGATGATGATGACGATGATGATGATGATGTTGGTGGTGCGTGGTGGTGGGGTTGGTGATGGTGGTTTTTTTTTTTTTTTCAGTAGTGTGGTTGGGGTGGTGGTGTGGTGGTGGTGATGGGGGTGTTATGGAAAGTAGCTGTCTGCAATCAGGAGATCCTAGCCATTCACATTTGAGAGAAACGGAGTTATATTGGCATTGTATGTGCCATAGACACGCTAGGACCTGTGCCAGATGATGTGATGATGATGATGATGATCATGATGATGATCCCCAATGATGATGGTGGTGATGATGATGATGATGGATAAGACAGACACGTTGTTGTGATGATTATGTTGTTGATGATGATTATGATGATGATGGACGACGACGCCGACAATGATTGAGGATGATGATGATGATGATGATGATTGATGATGATGATGAGGATGTTAATGATGATGTTGATGATGAGTTAACATGATTTAGATGTTAATATGGAGTACCTCTAGTATGCGTTTAAAAAACAAATTCAGGACATAGACCAGGACCTTTTTTTTTTTGGCCTCAAACAGGTACTATGTAGTTGGTTACTCATCATTCACTCATCCTGAGGTAGGCTGCCGAAAAAACTGTATGTGCTGCAGTAAATTTGGGAAAAGTCCGTAACGACGACCATTCGGGTAGTAGTTGTGTTGTAGTAGTAGTGTAGTAGTAGTAGTAGTTGTAGTCAGTAGTAGTAGTAGTAGTAGTAGTAGTCAAAGTTGTAGTAGTAGTTGTAGTAGTAGTAGTCGCTAGTATAGTAGTAGTAGTAGTAGTATGTACATGTAGTAGTAGTCGTAGTAGTTGTAGTAGTTGTAGTACAGTAGTAGTTAGTAGTAGTAGTAGTAGTTGTAAGTAGTTGTAGTAATCGTAGATAACTAGTATAGTCAGTCGTAGTGCGTAGTGGCAGTAGTTGTAGTAGTAGTTGTAGTAGTAGTAGTATAAAAAATAGTAGTAGTAGTACTATACTACTAATACTAATACTACTACTACTATCTGCCACTACACTACGACTGATACTACTAGTATACTACGATTACGCTACTACCTTATACTATACTACTAATACTACTACATACTAATATACTACTTATACACACTATACTACTACTACTACTTGTACTACTAATACTTACTACTACTACTACTACTACTACTACTATAATATTTACTACTACTTGTACCTACTACTACTACTACTACTACTACTACTACACTACTACTACTACTACTATACTACTTACTACTACTACTACTTCGAAGGGTCTCGGTCGTTACGGACTTTTCCCAAATTACTGACAGCACTGTACAGTTTTTCGGGCAGCTGCCTACCTTAGATGAGTGAAATGATGAGTAAACCAGACTACATAGTACTGTTGAGGCCAAAAAAAAGGTCTGGTCTATGTTGGAATTTGTTTTTTAAACGCCATAATAAGAGGTTCGCCATATTACCATCCCTAACATCAGGGTTTACCTCATCATCAACATCTTCATTATCATCCTCATCATCATCATCATCATATCATCATCATCATCATAATCATCATTGTCGTCCGTCGTCGTCTAATCATCATTCATAATCATATCTCATCATAAATCATCATCAACAACGTGGCTGTTTCTTATCATCATCATCATCATCACCACCATCATCATGAATCTTCTTCATGCTCATCTTCATCACTCATCATATCATCTGGCACAGGTCTTGTGTGTCTATGGCCGATACATGCAATATAACTCGTTTCTCTCAAATGTGAATGGCTGAGGATCTCTGATTGCCCAGACAGCTACGTTCCATCAACCACCACCATCCACCACACCATACCACCACCCCAACCACCACTACTGCAACCCACCATTCAACCATCACACCACCCCCACCCACCATCATATCATCATCATCGTCATCATCATCATCATCATCATCCATCAGCTTCATCATCATCATCATCATCATCATCATCATCCTCTCATTTACACTGGCCATTGACTATCGCTGATAATGTAAAATACATACCTCACAACATCATCAAAAACTCCGGGTCTGCTGTCTATGAACAACATATCAACAATGTGAGAGCACGTGTCATCTGCATTCTAGAAACATCGAGAAAACAACCATACCATTAATAGGGAAACCTGCAACAAATTGGTAACATCTTTGATATTCCCGGATAAATGGAATATTGCAATGCGCTGTTTTGTTGGTCTCACAAAGGACAGTACAGAACATGGCAGCCCGAGCTGTACTCCAGAAGACATAAACTGTAGCTCCCGAAATTACTGCGGACAGCATGGATTGTCTGCCAATCGACGTGAAGGTTGGTGAACAGCTTTCACTTTCAGATTTGGCTCCAAGGATTAGTGGAATTGCTACACATGAGATACGATCTTCGTTTTATAGGGATTTCAAGCGTTGAATGAAGACTTTTATTAGAAGGCTTTTATTATGATTAAGTGTATAATTAAGCCTTAATCTTTGTCATGCCGCCCAGAGTCCTCCAAGAATAATAATACCTAATAATAGTAATAATAATAATAATTATATAATAATACTACATAATACGAATAATAATAATAATAATATAATAATAATAATAATAATAATAATATAAGATATGATGATGTTGATCGATAATAAATGTATCAATATTAATTAATAATAATAATAATAATAATAATAATAATAATAATAATCATCATATCATCATCATCCATCATCAACATCGTCATCATCATCATCATCTTCATCATCATCTCATCGATTCATTCATCTTCATCATATCATCTACAACGGGCATTGACAATCGCTAGATACATGATAAAATCAACTCACAAACATCATCAAAAAACTCTCGGCATCTCCTTGGAAGCGTGATCTGCTGTCTAAGAACAAACATATCAACAATGTGAGAGCAAGTGATATCTGCATTCTAAGAAAACATCGGAACAACCAGACATTAATAGGGATACCTGCAACCAAAATTGGTAACCATCTTTGATATTCACGAAAATTGATTTATTGCAATGGCTGTTTGTTGGTATCCACAACGGACAGTACAGAACATGGCAGCCCGGCTGTACTCAGAAAGACATAAAATGTAGCTCCCGATTACTGCTGACAGCTGCGATTGGCTGCCATTCGAGTGAAGGTTGGGTGAACAAGCCTTTCACTTTTCAGCATTCTGTCCAAGGTTGTGGAATTTGATACTACCACATGAGATACGCTCTTCGTCTTTACTAGGGGATTTCATGAGTTTGAATGAAGACTTTTATTAGACAGGCTTTATTTTGATTAAGTGTATATTAAGCCTTAATCTTTGTTATGCGCCAGAGCCCTCAAATAATAATAATATTACTAATAATAATATTATAATATAATATCATAATAATAATAATAATAATAATAAAAACAATAATCATCATCATCATCATCATCATCATCATCATCACAAAACATCATCATCCATCATCATCATCATCATCTTCATCATCATCATCTTATTATCATCATCATCTGACTACCGGCCTTGTGTGTCCATGGTGTGGCACAATACTAATATTATCTCTTTTTCGTTCAGGTGTGAATATGGTTAAGCTTCCTGATTGCAGACTGCTACGGTTCCATCAACATATCATCACCAACACACTACTTCCACCCCTACAACCACATTCATCTCATCATCATCATCTTTCTTCATCATCATCATCATTTTGCACAGGCCTATTGTCCTTGGATAGACACTATACAATCCGCCATAGCTTCACTTCACTCAGGTGGAATAGGCTTAAATGGAAACTTCATTTCTGTTGTTTCTGAAGGGACAAAAAATTAATATTATGATGCGCATAAACTCCTATCCTAGTTTTGTAACGTCTCTTATTCACAACACCAAAAAGCAGGAGTTATTTTTCCTTTCAAGGGACGCCCTCTTGCGGCAGTTTACGTGGGCAATGGAGCGCGGCCATTTTCGAGAAGAAAAAATCGGGATAGCCGACTAAACCATCCTATTATTCCTATGTGATACGACGTCATTGCTTGCAATTATTGCAAAAATGAAAACAATACCTTAATTCTGTTTTCTATTCTGTTATTAGTGTGCCTGGTATGACTGTGATGAGCATGATCACATAGTAAGTTGGAGTTTCGACCGTTACTAAAGGGGGAAAAATTTTTCCTGTTTTTCAAATCTTTCTATGGAGTGGGGTTTTGCTATGTATGATAAATAATATACGGGGAGCAGATGATTGAATAAAACAAACCCCTTTTGTGGCCCGACTTCTGCAAGATTGCCCATGTTGGGGGGAAAAACACTCCACCATGAAAGATTATGGCAACTGTATCAATTTTTTACCCCTAGTCTTTTTTAGTTCTGTCGGTGCTTTTTTGACTTTTACGTTGACAATCCTACTTTTTTCTTTATTCCGAGTTTTCAGCAAGTACTGTCCGACACGTCAGATCAATGTTGCTAGCATACTTTTACATTTTCTCTCATTTCATAGTATGGGAAAAATGTCCCCGTAATTTTTCTTGCTTACTGTTCCAGGGTTCAAGTAAGATGTATGACTTCCGACGAAGTTGGGTTCACTGAATATGAATGTCAGATGTCCCCGCCAGTGGCAGTCAGCCCAAAATTTTTTGCACTAATTGTCATAGTAGTATAGGGATGTGCCCAAGGCCAAATGTTTGTCAAAACAGGACACTTTTTTTATTGTATTGAAAAAGACAAGATAAATTGTGACGAGTTTTAAAAAGGGATATTTTTTTTTTTTTTTATATTTAAAAATTTCATCATCATTATCATATGTCAATTGAACCTTTTAAAAAATCTTAAGAAAATTATGAAAAGGGGGCACATATTAGCAGGTTGACTCTGACTGATAACCGTCCCCATGCAATATTGGAATTGGGCATGGTTTCCCGGTTTTAAGATTGTTTTAATTTTAATGACCATATTTTGCATCAGTTTGAGAGGATTTCCATTACAATTTTTACAAAAAATAACAATGAGACCAAAAAAATTTGGGTAGATCTGAAAATAAGTACACGTCAACGGGATTTTGGGGGAAACAAAAAAAAAATAAAAATTTCTGAATTTTTTTTTGTAAATGGAAATTTTTACAAGATTTTGTTTTTTTAAAATTTTAATTGTTTAGGGGGAATGTTGGATGAGGAGGATTTTTTACTCCCAAATTTTTTTGATTTTTCAATCGTCAAGAGCACTGATATAATAATATATATTTTTAATCGTTTTTGGTCCTTAGTTTTTCCATGTAAGTTGTTATTTGTGTTAAAAAGCTCAAACACAGTCACTTTCGTGTCAAGATTTCCCTTTTCCCTTTCATTCTAAACTATGTCTTAAAATTTTTAAATATCATGTTTTGTTTGTAAATGATTTTGCTTTAAAAGAAAGGCCCTACATGTTTTTGAAACATACTCCCCAGGACAAATTAATCCCTTTTTTCCCTCCCCCGACATTTAATATTCCCTTTATTTTTAAAAAAATTTTTTCTTGTCATTTTTCTTCCAGAAACAAAAAGGGAGATGAAGTTGTGTTGTGGATGAAAAAAGTGGGCCCCTTACCACAAAAGACAAAAGACGTACAGCAAATTCTCACTACCATTTTGTCGGGGGTCAAAAGGCCAGTATGGGTTTCATTCCCATAAAAACTTTGGGAGAACCCCTGTTTGGGGTTGAATTTGAGTTCAGCGGCATTGAAAATTGACTAAAAAGGTAATGATAAAGTGCTTACTGAATAGCTCTGAACCTAAGAAATTTTTAATTTTCCGGTTGTTAGAATTTAAAAATTTTTAAAAAAAGGGAAATTTTCAAAAGACATTTTAAACACCAGAAAATTATATTAATTCCCTTAAAATTGCTTTCAAAATTTGACTTCAACCAGATTTACATTCCCACAATAATATTGTTTTTAATTCTCAAAGGGTTTTTTTGCATAATTGGTAATACATTATTTAATTTCATAACTATGTTCACAGGGACTATTTTTTAAAATATATTTTAAAAGCAGTTTATCAAATTTATCTTATGGCATTGTTGTAAATGAAAATTTAAAAATTTGATCTGTCATATTTGTTGTGTCAGGTGTTTTCAGCCACACTGGGGTACGGGCAGCATTAAATTTGGGCCCCCGGGGGAGAAATATCAAGCTTTGATGTAACGCGGTACAGAACCATTACTGGTCCCAAAATGTACTTTGATGATTTACCAATTTGGGGTGAGGGCTCATCTTTTAATACTGCTTGTCATTTTTTTTTGGGTTCTCTTATTTTTTCTAAACAAGTTTTGAAGACTGTGATCGGTAGCATTTATCGTGGGAATTGTTTGGAATGTCATTCCCAGTCATTTTAATTGGGCCAAAACATTATTTAAAAAAAATAGGGTTTGGGGGTGTCACACCTGGACATATCGATATATTTACCACAAACAACACTTCATAGGGGAATGTTTATTTAAGAACCCAAAAAAATTTGGGTCCCAAATTTTGTATGAAAATGTTCTGACCATTTGTCTGAAAATTTTGTTTTTTATTCAAAGTTTAAAATTTTCACTTTTTGGTAAGGTAGACAAATGTATTAAAAAAGTCCGCTCCAATTTTTTTTTTTCAAATTTTTTTCAAGATGGTCTTTCCAGTTTCTCCTTTTATGTCATCCCCCGGGCTTTCCTACTAGTACTAGACCCTAAAATTTTAAAAATTTCCCCTCTATGATTGAGGTAAGGTTCCTTTTCGGTTTTGTTCAAACATTTACAAATCTCCAAATAAAGTGTTTTTTTAAGTAAAAAAAAAAAAAAAATATTTGGAATGTTGTTAGGGATTCCCACCCGGGTTTATTTCTTAGTATTATAAAAAAAGCGTTACTCCCTTATTTTTTTTAAAAAAGATGTACCTAGAGCATGGGTTTAATGAAAATTCAGTACAATATTGAAAAAGAATAATCTTTGGGATTTTTGTGGAAAAGACAAGTACCATTTTTGGAAATTTAAAAGTAGTTTTAAATCCCTAAGGCTTTTTTTTTTATTTATCAATTAATTTTCACCAAAATTTGTATGGGGCAATAATTTGAGTTTTAAATTTAAAAACATGTAGAGCCATATTTTTTTTCTTTGTTGACGAAGAAACAATATACAAAGAGCAAAAATTTTGTATTAAATATCAATTTTTTTTCATTTTTTTAAAATCACATTTCCCCCCCCCCCAGATTAAAATTTTGGTAGGGAATAAAGTAAATTGGCTTCTTTTTAATCTAAATGTTCTGAAGAACAATCACTGAAAGTTTTTTAAGCTTTTTTCCCTTTTAAAATGGGCTGATCCCCCGGGGTTTAAATATTAACAAAAAAAAAATAAAAATTTAAAACATAACTTTCTTCATCTTCCTTGTCTGTTTTTGAAATAAATGTGTTTTTTTTTTCATATATCACAAAATTTTTATGACCCTTAAAAGTAATTTTTAAAAATGAGGAGAAAGGTTAAAGATAATATTTATGATGAAAATTTAAAAATTTTTAAAAAAAGTATCATATTTTCCCAAAAATTTCTTCCCCTTTAGATAATGTTTTCTTTTCCCTTTAAGGCATTGTTGGTGAAGTAGATGATGGTGGAGAGGGTCACTACATTTGGACTCACAAAAAGTTTGATATTGGATATAATGGACACTCCCTCGAGATGTTAACCTTACCTCTGAACCCAAAGTAAAATTTAAAAACCCTGGCAAAAAAATCCCCTTCAGCTATAAAGTGAGTTTTTAAATATTTTTTAAAACCGAAAAGCTTTAAAAAAAACTTTGCAAAAATCTTTTTGTTTTGTCCATGAGGCCCAATTTTATGTCGGGGGGGGAGCATGGGTAAGGTCTTTTTGACCCCCCGGGCCCCGGCAGAATTTTCTTTTTCCAATTTGCCTCTCGTTTTTGTTTTTGGGCCCTTATTCTGGGACCTGGTTTTGTTTCCTTAGCTGAAAGGGAAGAAAAGGTTTGTTGTTCCTTTCCACATCATCACTACCCACACAAAAAGAAAACCACCACCTCACCCTTTTTTTTAAAAACCCACTAAAAAATTAAAACAACCACTACCACATCTTTCATCCCCAACACCTCCCTGCTACTTAAACCCAAAAAACCATGTTTCACCCCCAAATACTCCCGCGGGTGGTTGGAGGGGGAGCATCACCCTTGAATCATATACCTATGATGTTCGCATGGGTGTACGATTTCGTAGTGATGTCGTTTCTTCTTCTTTTTTATTTGCCTATCCGGCTTTTTTTGGTTTTTTTTGTTTTTTTGACGGGGGATATTTTTTTTTTCTGAAAAATCTTCTGCCTGTTTGTTCTTGGTTATTTATAATTTAGCTTATGATATCTTTAGGTGATGTTTTGATTTACATTTGTACCCTTTTTTGTTAGATTGCTTGTTTTTTTTTGTTTTCAGCGGCCCCTCATATAACCTCAATTGTGTTGGAAGAGCCCTAAAGGCAAAAAACAAAAAACAAAACCACCACTACTAAACAACCACCACATAAAACTTTCATTCCCCATTGCTACTCCAAACCCAAACCACCCCCAACATATCATACCACCACTACTACAACCCCACCATTGGTTTTTGGCTTTACTTCATTTGAAATCAAGGAACTTTGGATGGTATTTGGCATTGTGTTTACTTTAAATATAGTTCTAATACTAAAAATCAGCTATAAATTTTAAAAATTTATGGGATATATATAAAAAAACAATGTCAAATCCCCTCCAAATTTCCCCTTTTCTGTTTTGGGGGAAATTTCTCTTTGGGGCCATTGCAATTCCTCGGATGGTGTCTGAATTTCCTGTGAGACAAATTTTAAATTGGCGTCTGTATATTTTTTTGGGGAAAAAGTTGTAAGATTTGCTGTTTTTGGTTTCGGCCTATTCATAATTTATTTTAGGGTTAAATATGAAAAGTGGAGATTTTAACATTTGTTGGTTTTTCAATTTCTCACTTTGTCTTCTTAAAAAAAAGGGGAGGTTGTGGTTTACTTAGTCGCTATACTTTTATGTTAATCTAGTTTATTATTTTCCTTTTTCCCATTGCTTTTTTTCTGTCAATCATCTTCCTCTTCACTTGCTGACTGAGATCGCCAAAGATTGTTAGGGGAAATTTAGATTCCCCCCCCCCCCCCCAAAAAAAAAAAAAACCCCCAAACAAACAAGAATTAAACTAAAATTTCAACCATTTTTTCTTTTTATATTTTTAAAATTGGGGTTTTTTGTTTTTTAGAATTGTTCCCGAAAAAGTGGAATTATTTTTTTGTAGTATAAATGTATAATTTTTCCAGAATAGTACAGTGAATGCTTTTTAAAATCTACTTTTATTTGTATATTTTTCAACAAAGGTAAAAATTTGGGGGCCATCTAAAGTTAAATTCGAGGAAGGTTCGACAAGTATCTGGATCCAAACTTCTTCCAAAACAGAGTGAGTTGTGATTTGATTTATTAGGGATAAAGGGAAAATTTAGGCTTTATTTGTTAAAATTTTTTTAATTTTCTGTTTATTAATTTCTGCCAAAAGGTTAGAATATATTTTAAATTCGAAATTTTTTTAGCGCAATATTTCCCCAACTTTACAAAGGGTCCCTATGTCAACGCCCAAAACATAACATATAGGATGGATGTGACGTCTGTTGGGGGATGTTACAATTTTTCCGTACATTTGACCGTGTGGTAATGACCAGGGACTCAATTTAACATGAAAACGGGGGGAGAATTTGAGTATTTTAAACGTTTTTCAAGGGGCTCAACTATGCATTGTCAAGAGGGGGACCGAACTCTGGGCCCCTTTCCCAATTTCGAAGGCGGGTGTCCTAAATATAGACCACATAGATTTTTAGATTTCGATTAGATGGTCTGTGTAAGATGAAAAAGACTTTTGCTTTGCCTACAAGTAGATGTTTCTACTTTTTTTCTGAATTTTAAAAAAATTCCCGTGATGATAATCTTTCGCAGGATTTTGGGATTTTCTTTTAAACTTCCGCTGTTTTTTTCAGTGTCAAACATTTATTTTCTATGAAAAGCCCCTCAGGTGGCTCCACGGCCCGAACAATGAAAAAATTTCCCCTAGCACGTTTTCATGGAATATCACTTAACATGGGGGACAGGACTGACATTTGGAAGGCATTTATTATTTTTATTATTTTAATTGAAACAAAGTTGATACCTGCCAGGTTGCACCATATATAATAGGACTATAGCTCAAATTTCCCCCGTGACACAAAACTGCTTGTATTTCCAATAGAACACAAAGCTGTACATTGAAAATGCAGCTGAATTTTTTACATGATGAATATTATTTTATTTGAAATTAATTATGCATTTTCTTTTTTCCATCAGATCCACTGGTTAAATATTTTCAACTCCTTTTTGATGGGCATCTTCTTGGTTTGGGCTGGTCAGCATGATTTGAGAGGGCTCTCCGTAAAGATTATGCCCCGTTACAGTAAAGAGGAGGATTAGGGTGATATGGCCCAAATTTTACATTGCTCTTTTTTTTTTTTTAGCCTAAAGTTGATTATTTTAAAAGATTTGAGTTTTTAAGTTTTCAATTTTTTTTTTAAAAAATATATATTTAAAACTATTTTGCCCTATAAAAAAGCTAATCAGATTTATGGGCCCCCAAAACCCCCAAATTTATAAAAAAAAGAAAAAAAAATAGGTGGAATGTAGAAAATAATGAAATTTGCAAAAGATTGGTATTTTGGGTGGAAAGGGATTTGAGTAGTTTTATATTTTATTTTGAATGCCCCAGAAGGCTTGCAGTCCCATTAAAGATAATAATTTTATAATGGAAAAAGCAAAAGGAGGGCCGTCACCATGGGAAACGGGCCCATTTTAAAAAAATGGAATTTTAAATGTATTTTGATTATCAATAATTAAATGTTTTTATGCATCATAGGAAAAAAAACTTGGTGATGAGTATGGATGGAAACAGGGGCCATGGAAAATGTATTTAGACCCGCCCAAACTCATTGATGTTCTCTGCTCTCGTTGGGAAAATGGGCTTTACATAGCGTTGTGGAGGTTTCGTCTTTTTTTGCCATTGTGGGGAATTGTACACAGAGTAAGAAGTTATATATCATTTGTTTTAATTATTTTGTTAATGGCACTTAAAGGCAGGCCAAAATTTTGATAAAATTTTAAGTGGTTCCATTTTTAAGCATGTCCAACTTTATGCACGCTATGGTTTAAAAAAGCACTGAAATTACAAGTTCCCTTCCCTTGCCTTTGCCAAAAACTACGTACCCTGTCATTGCATAGAGGGACACAAATAAGTGCTTTTCTCCCATAGTGGGCAGGGGGGTTTACATACTGTGTCTTCTATCCTCTTATATCTTTTTTCCCAACCCTTGCTATCTGTCTTTGCCTTGGAATGAGTTTATTTGGTTTTTGTCCTGGTACTAGCTGGGAGGTAAACAGTAAAATGCTTAGTTATTGTTTTGGAGATAAAATTTTTTTTTCCCCTCGTAAATCATCTCTCTGTTATGCATTGAAATTTAGTTTAGTTTACATATTATATTTTATGATTTGTAAACATTTGAGTGTATTCCTCTTAGTTGGGACCTGTGGTTGTGTGTGGATGAGGCTTTTAGGTGATCTCAAACTTTGTAAATTTGACGGTGTGCTCTTGGAATCTAATCTGTTTTCCCCATTTGAACCCAAATTTCCCCTTTTTTTTTGTGCTTTAAAATTTTAATTTTTAGAACTTTTCACTATCCATTTTTTTCCTTTTATGGCGCTGATTAAGGGCCTTAATGTGTTGCAAGGGCCGTTTTTAAAAACCCCTTTAAAAAAAAAAAAAAAATAAATGGTTTAATTGTAAAAAAAAAAGGAAGCCTTAAAAAGAACAAAAAATAATTAAAATAATTTTTAAAAGATTATTGGTTTCAAATCGCAAAACCAAGGTATACATTGTAGAAAATCAAATGAAAAAAATATTCCTTTCTTCAGGGCAAAGTTTTTATTGACATGGCACACAAAAAAAAAAAAAAAAATCAAAATCGACTTAAAAGAATTGTCCAGCTATACTTTTGTTCTGTTTTAGTTTAGAGAAGGCCCTGCATAAAAAAGAGACCATTTAAAGACAATCATTTTTCTCTCGTGATGATTAATATGAGATCTGAAATTGCAAATTTTTATTAGAATGCCCCAGGAAAGGCCTAATTTTCTTTGGGCATGATGTTATTTAATAATAATGGAAAAGGGCAAGAGAAGGGTTGTCACTATTTAATACGCATGAATTAAACGTTTTTTTTTAAAAATTGTGATATTGTTGAGGTTCCAGATTTGAATTGATTTTTAAAACCCTTTTTTAAAAAATTGGGTTTTAATTTTCTCCCTTTTTGGTGATGCATTTCATTTTTTTTAAAGATTTGCACTGGTTTTGAATCAATTTTAAAGGAAAAAACACATTTTAATTTTATTTTCTGCTTTTTTGGGTTTTTCTTTGATTTTAGTTCTGAAATGTTAAAGCTGTAATTAAAAAAAAAATTTTTAATTGAATTGAAATTCTTTATAGTACACAAATCTGTTTACAAGTGTAATGTTCTGGGTTTTTTTTTTTACCCAAAAATTGTTTATATTTCTTTTCTTTTTTTTTTTTTTTGTTTTACATCAAATGACTTTGGGAGCTTTAAACCCAGGAGATGACAATTAACTATTAAAAAAAAAAATTTTTGCATCTCTGAGATAAAAAGTATGGTTCAAAAACTAATTTTTATTTTTTTTGATTCAGGGGGGTGGTATTATTGAGTTCAGCCATCTTTGTGTATGCGGCCCCCATCTCCTGTCAATGGGGTACTTTGGGGGGGAGTTGTTTGCTCGCATGGGGGGTAATGGTTTTTTTTTTTTTCTCTAGATTAAGATTTGTGTTAATAAAAACTATCACCTTTAGCTAAGTGATCCACACCTGGCTTTTCAATTAATAAA
>NW_027623580.1:0-9727 GCF_034508935.2 Berghia stephanieae
GGCGCGACGTGCCCCTACCGGTCGGGGCTCGGCCCGACTGGCGGCCGTAGATCAGGGGTCCCGTCCCGAACCCCCGGGGGACGTCGTCCCCACCCGGGCCCCTGGGTATGGGGGGGGACGACGAATAAACGCGCACCGAAGACGGGGAAAAACACGCACGCGATCGGCTTTCTTCTTCCTCAAACCCGGGGGTGCTCGATGTACCCCCAAGGGGTTAAAATGGCTGAGCCGGGGGCGACGGGGTCCCCCCGTGGCGGTGGGGCGCCCCTGCCCCCGCGGGGGGGCGCCCCCGGGGAAGGGGGGCGCCTTCCCAGGTTTTGGGGGTCGGGCGCGTGCCCCAAACCAAAGGCGGGTCTCCCCTTCCACCGGGACGGGCCGTCTCGTCCGCGCGCCCCACGCGGGTGGGTCGGCCTGCGGTTTGTGGGCGCGAGTTGGGGGACGAGAGCGGTTTGTATTCGGGTTTTTTTTTGCCGTGGCGACCGGGACAAACCCGGGGGCGGTTTTTGCCCCGGGGGGGGTTTTGGCCCCCCCCTTTCCCCCGGGGGGCGGCCCCCGGGGCCGTGAAAAGGGGCCCCAGCGGGTTTTTGGTACCTGCCCGGGGCCCCTCTTGAAACACGGACCCCGGAGTCCGAGCCCGTGCGAGCCCCCGGGTTTCCACTAAACCCCCCCGGCGAAGTGGGAAAACGGGGGGCCCTCGCGGGCCGAGGGCGGGATCCCCTTTGGGGGGATCACCGAGTCCCGGGGCGCACCGCCGGCCCCGGGGGTCGCCGCGTTGAGGCCCTGTCGGAGCATGGTTTCGGGGGTCGGGACCCCTTGATGGTGATCTACGCCTGGGGAGAGCGAAGCCGGGGGGGAAAATCTGGGGAGGCTCGAAGCGACCCCGGGCGTGCAAATTTGACCGCCCCGAATTGGGCGTGGGGCGAAAGGGCCAATCGAAAACCCTTTTAGTGGTTCCCTCCGAAGTTTTCCCTCGGTTTGCCGGGGGCCGACGGAACCCCCCCCCCCCCCCCCCCCATTTTCACTCGGTAAAGCGAATGGTTGGAGGGATCGGGGGGCGAAAAGCCTCCCTCCCACTCTCAAAAATTTCCCAAGGGTGGGGGCCCAGACCCCCCCTCGCAAAGGGGCCTGGCCCAGAATCCGGGTGCCAGGGGGGCCATTTTTGGTAAAACGAACTGGCGCCCGCGGGGGTGAACCCAACGCCCCGGGTTTTGGTGCCAAAGCAGGACCCCTCAGGGGAAAGGTAAAAGGTGTGGGTCGGTACTGAAAAGCAGGGGCGGGGCGGTGGCCCCCCTTCCCCTTTGGGGGCCCGTATGCTTGGCGGGGTTTTTAAACGCGTTTCCCCCTACTTCGTAGAGTGGGCGATCGAAAGGGTCGGGCTCGATGAGTTGGGCCCCCCGGGCCGGGGAACCCCGCCGGGGTTTAAATCCCCGGGTTTTGGGGGCTTTATTTTATACGATTTTATCCCCCTGGGCGATTCGAGGCTTTACCGCACGGGGGTCCTGGGGTAAGAAGCTCTCGGACGGCCGAGGGGGACTTTTGGGGCCGGGAAAGCTCCCGGGGAAGCCCTCCCAGGGGGCCGAGGAAAAAATTTGGTCGAGCGCCCTTTCTCTACGGAGCGAATTTTAATGGGAAAAAACCCACCCCCTATGACGCACCTGGGCCTCCCCATTGCCCACCGGTTTTTTTTGAACTTTTGGGGCCCCTTTCCCCTTAGGGCCCTGTACTCGCTTGGGGGGGGTTTTTTTTAAAAAGCGTTTCCCCCTACTTCGCTAGAGGGCGGGGGGGAAACGGGCGACTGGGTCGATCGAGTTGGGCCCCCGGGGGCCCGGCCCAACCCCGCCCGGGGGTTTAAATCCCCGGGTTTTGGGGGCTTTATTCATCGTTTTATCCCCTCTCGATTCGGGCTTTACCGCAGGGCGTCCTGGGGTGGGAAGTCTCGCTAGGGCCCGAAAAGGCTCTAGCGCGGGCGTCCCGCGGTAAGCCCCGAGGGCCCGGGGAAAAAAAACTTTGGTCGAGGAATTTCCTTACGGAGCGAATTGAATAAAAAAACCCCCATATGATCGCCCCTGGGACCCCCCCATTGCGCCGGTTTTGAATTTGGGGGGGCCTTTCCCCGTTGGGGCCCCTGTACTCGCTTGGCGGAGTTTTTAACGCGTTCCCGCACTTCGCTAGAGTCGGACGATCGACGTCGGGCTCGATCGATTTGGGCCCCACGGGCGGCCAACCCCCCGGGGTTCAATCCGGTTTGGGAGTTTATTCTACGATTTTATCCCCTCGTCGTTCGAGGCTTTCCCGCACGGGGTCCCGGGGGAAAAAAGCTCTCCTACGGGAAAAGGACTCTAGCGGGGGACGCCCCGCGGTAAGCCTCCGAGGGCCGGGGAAAAAAAAAAATTTTGGTCAGGATTTCCTTACGGAGCAAATTTTGAATGAAATAAACCACCCCCCTATGATCGCACCTGGGCCCCTCCCCATTGCGCCCGGTTTTGCTTGGGGCCCCCTTCCGTTAGGGCCCTGTATCGCTTGGCGGAGTGTTAAAGCGTTCCCGTACTTCGTAGGTGGGCGATCCGCTGGGGCTCGATCGGTTGGCCCACGGGCGGCCAACCGCGGGGTTAAAATCCCGGTTTGGGAGCTTTATTATAATTTTATCCCCTCGTCGATTCGGGTTTTACCGAGGGCGTCCGGGGGTAAGAAGCTCTCGCTACGGCCGAGAGGATTGCCCCGGGACGCTCCCGCGGTAACCCCTGAGGGCCGAGGGAAAAACTTTGGTCGAGGCTTTCCTCTACGGAGCAAATTTAAATAAAATTAAACCACCACTATGATCGCCCCCTGGGCCCTCCCTTTCCCAAACGGTTTTTGAACTTGGGGGCCCCTTCCCGTTGGGGCCTGTATGCTTGGCGGAGTTTTAAAACGCGTTCCCTACTTCGCTAGGTGGGCGACGACACTCGGGCTCGACGATTTGGCCCCACGGGCCGGCCCCCCTGCCGGGGTTTCCCAAAACCCCGGGTTTGGGAGCTTTTTTCATACTTTTTTATGCCTGCGATTCGAGGCTTTACCGCACGGGGTCCGGGTAAGAAGCTCTCGCTAGGGGCCGAGAAGGTCTAGCCCCGGGACGCCCCCCGCGGTAAGCCTCGAGGGGGGGAAAAATTTGTGAGGGGCTTTTCCCTCTACGGAGCAAATTTTAAATGAAAAAAAACACACTTGACGCCCTGGGACCCCCCCTTGCCGCCCGGTTTTGATTTCGGGGCCCTTTCCCGTTAGGGCCCTGTATCGCTTGGCGGAGTGTTAAACGCTTTCCCCGTACTTCGCTAGAGTCGGGCGATCGAGATCGGGCTCGATGGGTTTGGGCCCCACGGGCCGGCCCAACCCCCCGGGGGTTCAAACCCCGGTTTGGGAGCTTTATTCTACGATTTTATCCCCTCGTCGTTTCGGGTTCCCGCACGGGCGTCCCGGGGAAAGAAGCTCTCGTACGGAGGGGGACTTAGCGCCGGGCGCCCCCGCGGTAAGCCTCCGAGGGCCGGGGGAAAAACTTTGGTGAGGCATTTCCTTACGGAGCGAATTTGAATGAAATAAACCCCACCACTTGATCGACCGGGACCCCCATTGCCGCCCGGTTTTAAATTCGGGCCCCCCCCCGTTGGGGGCCCTGAAATCGTGGGAAAGACCGTTTCGGGGCGTTAAACGCGTTCCCGCTACTTCGCTGGTAGTGCGGGGGAAAATCGGCTGTTCGGAGGTCGGGTCGGGTTTGCATACGTGCTGGGGGGTCGAATCTGAATTTTGCACCAAAAAAAAATTTTTTTTTTAGAGTCCCCAAGAGGAAAAAGGGCTACCTTACCGGGGGTTTGGGACGTAAGTAGGGGAAAGGGGGCGTCGGTGGGAAAAAATTTAAATTGAAACAAGGCGAGCCGAAAGGCGCGCGGTGGCCCCTTTGGGACACCCACGGTCCCGGCCCGGCATGCGTCGAGAGGGAGCCAAAAAGGTCTGTGATGCCCTTAGAGCCCTGGGCTCCGTGTCTACAGGGGTGGCGCCAGCCGGCGCGGTGAACCGTGAGCGTAGGAGCTTTAGTCCGGGGTCGGTCTTCCTGCAGTTGGGGCCCTGAACTCGGAATCCACGTAGTCCGGGTCGCATCCCGTGCCCATACGTCCCGCCCTTTGTACACACCCCCCGTCGCTACCTTCGGTGGACGGCCGCCAGGGGCCCCCGGGGTGGCCGGCGGACGGAGCTTGGCTCCGAAATCGCGTCGTCGCGTTTTCGCCCAACTGGCGCCCCCAGAGGGTAAAAGTCGTAAAAAGGTTACCGTAGGGGAACCTTCGGTAGGATCACGTCCGATTTCGTTTTGCCCCCAGCCCCCCCGCCCGACGGGTGAAGGGTTAAAACACTGTCCGGTGAGGCCGGGCTGCTCCCTGGCCGGGGAGCGGTCCAGGCTGATAAACGGGGCGGCGGCGTTGCGCCGCGAGTAACCGCGCGCGCAACGCTTGCCCCCCCCACCCTTTGTCGTCGTTTGGCCCTTAAGCGAGAGAAAATAAATACAACCTTTGGCGGTGGATCACTCGGCTCGCGCGTCGATGAAGAGTGCGGCCAGCCGTATTGAGTCGTGTGAACTGCAGCTGCCTCATTGAACATCGACGTCTTGAACGCAAATTGCGGCCGTGGGCGTAAGTCACCGGCCACGTCCGTATGAGGGTCGGCCCTACGACGTCGCCGCAACCGGTCTTCTCGGGGGGGACTGAGCGGCGCGACGTGCCGTACCGGTCGGGTCTCGGCCCGACTGGCGGCCGTAGATCGAGGGCTCCCGTCTGACCACGGGAGACGTCGTCCCCACCCGGCCTCTGGGTATGGGCGGGGGACGACGAATAAGACGCGCACCGAAGACGGGGAAGCACGCACGCGATCGGCTGCTTCTTCCTCAATCCTCGGGCCTGCTCGATGTACACGCGAGCGAGGGCTTCGTGGGGGTATGCGGGGAAGTAAGTATAACGACGCGCGGCGAACCCGACGGATGGGGCGATCTGCCGACCTCATATCGGACGAGGGTACCCGCCGAACTAAAGCATTTCAGTAAGCGGAGGAAAAGAAACCAACGGGGACTCCCCCAGTAACGGCGAGTGAAGCGGGAAGAGCCCAGCGCTGAAACCCCCTGGGCCCGTGCCCGCGGGGAGCTGTAGCGTTCGGGTCGGTGTCGAGCGGGATCGGGAGCGCCGCGCGAGTCTTCTCGAGCGTGGCTTGCCCAGAGCGGGTGCCAGGCCCTTGCCGGCGGCGCTCCCTTCCGCCGACCTCGACCCCGGAGTCGGGTTGCTTGGCAGTGCAGCCCGAAGCGGGTGGTAAACTCCACCTAAGGCTAAGTACCTGCGCGAGTCCGATAGCGAACAAGTACTGTGAGGGAAAGTTGAAAAGAACTCTGAAGAGAGGGTGCAAAGCGCGTGAAACCGCCAAGGGGTAAACTGGCTGAGCCGAGCGACGTGTCCCGCCGTGGCGGCTGGTCGCCCGTGCCCCCCGCGGAGGCGCCCCGGAGACGGGGACGCCTTCCGAGTTCGGGGGTCGGGCGCGTGCCCCACCACGGCGGGTCTCCGCTGCCACCGGCACCGGGCCGTCTCGTCCGCGCGCCCTACGCGGGTCGTCGGCCTGCGGATCGTGGGCGCGAGTTGGCACGAGAGCGGTCGTATTCGGGTGCCGTGGTCGACCGCGGACAAACGGCGGCGGTTCGCCCCGGGGGGTTTCGGCCTCCCGGGCGGGCGGCTCCGGTCCGTCGAAAGGTGCGCAGCGTTATTCCGGTACCTGCCCGACCCGTCTTGAAACACGGACCAAGGAGTCCGACGCCTGTGCGAGCCGCAGGGTTTCCACTAAACCCCACGGCGAAGTGAAAGCGAGAGGCCCTCGCGGGCCGAGGGCGGGATCTCTCGGGCGACTCACCGAGTCCCCGGAGCGCACCGCCGGCCCGGCGGTCGCCGCGTTGACGGCCCTGTCGGAGCATGAGTGCAGGCGTCGGGACCCGATAGATGGTGATCTACGCCTGAGCAGAGCGAAGCCGGGGGAAACTCTGGTGGAGGCTCGAAGCGACTCTGACGTGCAAATCGACCGCCCGACTTGGGCGTAGGGGCGAAAGACCAATCGAACCATCTAGTAGCTGGTTCCCTCCGAAGTTTCCCTCAGGATAGCCGGTGCCGACGGAACGATTTTCACTCGGTAAAGCGAATGGTTGGAGGCATCGGGGGCGAAACGCCCTCGTCCTACTCTCAAACTTTCAACGGGTGAGGCGCCAGACCCGCCTCGCACGGGGCCTGGCCTAGAATCACGGGTGCCGAGTGGGCCATTTTTGGTAAGCAGAACTGGCGCTGCGGGATGAACCGAACGCCCGGTTGTGGTGCCCAACGCAGGACGCTCACGGGAAAGCTAAAAGGTGTGGGTCGGTACTGACAGCAGGGCGGTGGCCACGGAAGTCGGAATCCGCCAAGGAGTGTGTAACAACTCACCTGCCGAACCGACCCGCCCTGAAAATGGATGGCGCTGAGCGTCGGACCCACACCGGGCCGCCCCGCCAGCGGGAGGGGTGCGACTCCCCTCCCCGGGCAGGCCGGGGCGAGTAGGAGGTGCGCCGCGGTGGCGTGAAAGTCCGGGAGCGATCCCGTTCGGAGCCGCCGCGGGTGAAGATCTTGGTGGTAGTAGCAAATATTGAACGGAGAGTACTTTTCAAGGCCGAAGTGGGGAATGGTTCCGCGGGAACAGTGCATGTACGTGGGTGAGTCGGTCCTAAGGGGCGGGTTAGCTCCCTTGCTGAAGCGGGTACGAAACACGCGCCGGGCGGGCGGCCGAACGGGCGCCGCGCCTGGCCTGTCAGTCACCCTGCGACCGCCGAAAGGGAATCCAGTTAAGGTTCGCTCGGAACCGGGCGGCGGAGAACGGCCCCCCTCGTCGCGACTACGTTCCGGCGTGGGGGGCGCCGCGGCGACGCCGACAGAACGGGGAACGCTGCCGTGGGCACCGGGGAGAGCCGTCGTCTCTTTTTAAGGTCTGGTTCGCCCTGGAATCGGGTCGACCGGAGAAAGGGCTGGCCAGGCCGAAAAGCGTCGCCGTAAGACATGGCTGCGTCCGGAGCGCTCACGGCGGTCCGTGAAAACCCCGTCGAGGGCACGTCAATCTCGCTGCCCGGCCGTACTCATGTCCGCAGCAGGTCTCCTAGGTTAGCAGCCTCTGGTCCACGGAGTAATGTAGGTAAGGGAAGTCGGCAAAATGGATCCGTAACTTCGGGAGAAGGATTGGCTCTGAGGGCCGGGACGGTCGGGCTAGGGGAGGAAGCGGGCAGAACCGCACGCACCCTGAGGGGACACTCCGAGGGGGAGAGACGTGCGCGGAAACCCGTGGGGGCCCCGGGCCGAGCGGCCTCGCTCGGCTGACGCCCCTTCGCGGGGCGCGTTGGCTGCGCGGGGGACAACCGACGCGACCTCCGACTCACGCTGTCTCAGAACTGTCACGGACAGGGGGAATCCGACTGTCTAATTAAAACAGAGCGTCTCGACAGCCTGAAAAGGTGTTTACGGGACGTGATTTCTGCCCAGTGCTCAGAATGTCAAAGTGAAGAGATTCGCATAAGCGCGGGTAAACGGCGGGAGTAACTATGACTCTCTTAAGGTAGCCAAATGCCTCGTCGTCTAATTAGCGACGCGCACGAACGGATTAACGAGATTCCCACTGTCCCTATCTACGCCCCGGCGAAATCACAGCCAAGGGAACGGGCTTGGTGAAATCAGCGGGGAAAGAAGACCCTGTCGAGCTTGACTCTAGTCCGACTCTGTGGAGGAGCGTGGGGGGTGTAGCATAGGCGGTAGCGTCTTCGGGCGCGACAGTGAAATACCGCTACCCCCGCGGGACCTCCACTTACCCGACGGAGTGGGGACTCGGCGCCTTCTTGCAGGTAGGAGGCGTACGAGGTTCAGACGTCAAGCCGCCGTCGCGTCGGGCTCGGGGAGTCCACCGACTCCCCCCGACGCGGTCACGACGGCGACAGCGACCCTGCCGGGGACAGCCTCGGACGGGGAGTTTGACTGGGGCGGTACATCTTCTAAAGCGCAGCGAAGGTGTCCCAAGGCGGGCTCAGCGAGGACGGAAACCTCGCGTAGAGCAAAAGGGCAAATGCCTGCTCGACCAGGATTTTCAGTACGAATACTGGCCGTGAAAGCGTGGCCTATCGATCCTTTCGACGTTGGGAGTTTCAAGCGAGAGGTGTCAGAAAAGTTACCACAGGGATAACTGGCTTGTGGCGGCCAAGCGTTCATAGCGACGTCGCTGATTGATCCTTCGATGTCGGCTCTTCCTATCATTGCGAAGCAGAATTCGCCAAGTGTCGGATTGTTCACCCGCCAACAGGGAACGTGAGCTGGGTTTAGACCGTCGTGAGACAGGTTAGTTTTATCCTACTGATGAAGCGCCCTTGCCACGGTAATCTTGCTCAGTACGAGAGGAACGGTGAGTTCGGACCTCTGGTTCGCGCGTCCGGTCGTCAGGCCGATGGCGCCAGGCTACGTCCGTGGGAGTACGACTGAACGCCTCTAAGTCGGAACCCCGCCCGGTGAGCAAGGGTGAGCTTAGCTAGGGCCCTGAGCGTGCAGGCAACATTAAGCCGGCAACCCTCGGGTTCGTCGGCTAGTGCCGTGACCGGCCCGCTCGTCACGCGCGCTAGATCTGTGGTGCGCGTGGCTGGGTCGGTATCATCCACGTCCGTTAGGGGCAAGAAATCGCGTGCGGACCACATGTATTCCGTCGGGGTGTTGTAAGCGTTAGAGCTGTCCTGGTACGGCGATCCGTTGAGACTAAGCCCCGGACGCTGAGATTTTCCCTCCAGCAGGGTTTGTCTCGGCCACCTTTCCACCCGGCACGGCACGGCCCGGCCCGATCGGCCAGCCTTCGAGTCCTTGCTCTGCTCGGCTCGGCATGCTGGCGGTGCGGCGCGCGGCGGCGGCGGGTGCGAGAGTGTCATAACACGTATAAATACATTTACTTTACTTTACTTTACTTCTTCAAAGTTCTATCTCCTAGAACTTGGAGAATTTTTTTTTCTCTCCACCTGTCCAGAGGCACTAATCCGTCCAGAGGCACTAATCCGTCCAGAGGCACTAGTCCGTCCAGAGGCACTAATCCGTCCAGAGGCACTAATCCGTCCAGAGGCACTTTTAGTTTTCCTTCTTTGCTGTCTGCGAAGTAGAATTCGCCAACTGCATTTTTTTTTTTTTTTTTTTTTTCAATTTTGTTTTTTCCTTCCTGTCAGTCCCTTAGTAGGCTTCTGCGAAGCGGAATTCGCCAACTGCATTTTATTTAGTCCCTTAATAGACTTCTGAGAAGCGGGATTCGCCATTGTCCCTTAATAGGCTTCTGAGAAGCGGAATTCGCCAACTGCATTTTATTTAGTCCCTTAATAGGCTTCTGCGAAGCGGAATTCGCCAACTGCATTTTATTTTGTCCTTTACCAGGCTTCTGAGAAGCGGAATTCGCCAACTGCATTTTATTTAGTCCCTTAATAGGCTTCTGCGAAGCGGAATTCGCCAACTGCATTTTATTTTGTCCTTTACCAGGCTTCTGCGAAGCGGAATTCGCCAACTGCATTTTATTTAGTCCCTTAATAGACTTCTGAGAAGCGGGATTCGCCATTGTCCCTTAATAGGCTTCTGAGAAGCGGAATTCGCCAACTGCATTTCATTTAGTCCCTTAATAGGCTTCTGCGAAGCGGAATTCGCCAACT
>NW_027623581.1:0-9724 GCF_034508935.2 Berghia stephanieae
AAAAAAAAAGGGAAGAAGTTTGTGTTTTTAGGTTTTTAAGGGTTTTAAACGGCGCTTGCAACACATTTAGGTCTACAGCCCAAAAAAAGGAAAAAAAAGGGGATAGAAAAAAGGGTCTAGAATTAAAATTTAAAGACAAAAAAAAAAGGTAAGACAAAGGGATCGGTTCAATTAGGGAACAGATGTAACCCCCAAGAGCAACCTAAAAGTACTTAGTTTGAGATCCCCAAAAAGTCTCTTCCAGACACAAGCACAGGCCCAACAAAAGGGGAATAACTCAAATTTTTACCAACAAAATAATAAAATATGTAAATAAAAATAATACAATGCATAGCAAAAAGATGTTTACAAAAAAAAAAAATCTCTCCCAAAACTATTACTAGCATTCGACTGTTCCCTCCCAGCCAAGGGAACTCCGGCAAGGATCGGCAAAATAAGTAATCTCATTCCAAGAAAATACAGGAAAAAATTGGGGAAAAGGGTAGGGGGGATAGAAGACACGCATTACCTCCCTGCCCACATGGGGGGTCGGGATCCCCACCCAGGGGGATAGAAGGACCAGAAATGTACCCTTTTCCCCCACAATGGGGGCAGAGACCCCCCCAAGTAAAGGATTTTATGAAAAGGCGAACAATGTGGAATAAAAAAAGAGAAAAAAATTTATTTTCACCATTAATAATCAAAAAAAGATAAATGAAAACAATGAGCCGTTTATAATCGGAAAAAATCTTTTTTCTCAAGAACCCAGATAAAAAATTTTCTTTCATTTTTCAAGTTTTTGCTTAGGAAATTTCCCCCCCAAAACAGGGGTTTTTTTTATTTTGTATTTCATACATGTAACTTTATTCAAAAATTCAATGCTCCACAACGAAAAAAAAGAAAAAAATTCCAACAATTAAATCTTAAACCCCTCAAAAAAAAAATGCAGAAAAAGAAAAAAACAAAATTGAAAGTAAAAAAATTAAAACAGAAGATAAAATCCATGGAAAAAGAAGAAGGGTAAAATGGGTAAAAAAACAAATGTGGTTAAATTTGCGCATTTTAGGGAAAATGAACATATAATATGGATAACATTTAAATTTTTGGGAAAAATCTAGAAAAAACTAAAAAATAAACCCCAAACAGCAATTTCAGAAAAAAAAAAAATAGCAAGAGCTAGCAAAAATGAAATGACAATGCTCTTTTGGTTAAAAAGGGGCGGTGCGGGAAAATGTTACGTAAAAAGTTTTCAACCTTGGTTCCCCAAACAGCACCTTTTGCTCGACTTAACTAGAGAGCAGCATAAATATTGAAAAATTGGAGTCAAAGCAACTATATGGTTGATGTATTTTTCTGTTCCCTTTGGACAGAGTGGAATGTGTCCCTTCTTTCCCCCTTTCTATGGGAATTTAGTCAAAAAAAGTTTGCATTTCTGATCCCTTTTTTAACACAAAAAAATTAAATAAATCTTAAAAACTTTTTATAATAATTAAAAAATTATTGGGACAGAGCCTCAAAAGGCCCCTAGGGAAAAAAAAAAAGTGAATAAACCTTTTCGTTTCAAGGCAAGCAACTTCCCCAAAAATCCATCTCTTTACTTTTACTGTTGCTTGTTTTTTTTTTAAGGGTTTTACGGTGCTTGCAAGACATTTAGGTTATTCAGCGCCAGTAAAAACAAAAAAGGGGATAGTAAAAGTTTAAAATGACGTTTTGACAAAGATCCCCTTTGCGTCTCGACCAAAAGATGGGGTCGCCTTGGGCTTTTCCAGTTTTCTTGTGTAGGTTCCAATATTGCCGGTCCTCTGCTAGGGTTCTCAATTTTCAAGGTCCCCCCCCAAATGAGACTAATGTTTTGTCCAAGTGTTGTGGGGTTTTTGTTTGGGATCACAGGGAGTGTTTGATCGGCCCTTCCCTGAAAAGGTCCCGTGTTTTGGAAAAGTTCCCGACTGGTTTGGTTAGTGTTGTTTTTGTCCCTGCGTAGTAGTGACCAAAAATTTCCCTCTTTGTAAAATGTCAAGGGGTTTGGTCTTTCTTTTGTAACTTATAGAGTGATTCATTTGGTTTTTTTGGGTATTTGATCCCCATTCCCTTCTTACTGGTGGAGGGAAGGCCCAGATGTTCTTTTTCGGATTTTGTCAACGCCCAAGTGCTGCAGTTTACAGAGTCCGGTTTTACAAAGCACGGTACAGTTTCAGTTGGTTTTTTCTTTTTTGTCCCCTCTAATCCATACATTGGTGGTTTACTGAGGGGGGTTTTGATAGCTTTTTCTTCTTTGTACCCCTCGGGTCCCCAATTTATGAGCCGACTTCTTTTTTCTTTTCCTTCCTTTTTGTTCCTCGTATTTTTGAAATTTTTCGTTTTTTTTGGCATTGACTTGGGGTTATATTTCATGGGGGTTTTTTGATATGTTATATTTGTGGTGATGTCCAATAAAATCGAAATCATCTGATAGGCTTTCTCGGGATTGCATTCCAATAGAGCTTTGGGTTTTGGGAATGATTTTTTCGAACTTCTTTCAAGCGTGTTCTAGTTATTGTGAACAAATGGGGCTCAGACACTCCTTGGGGGTCCCGTTTTTACTTTTCGAACTGCTCTGTTTTGTGGCCCCCGATTCCTTGGTTTATTTTTCTGTTTGTGGGAAACGGTTATTCGAGCCCGCTTGTCACTATGTCTTTTTAAAATCTCCACAATTTTCCTCTGTCGATGTATCAAAGGCTGGGGCATATCGATTCCGTTATTTTTAGGAATGTTTTCTTTTGAGTGCCTTTGCTCCAACCTTTTAGTGTCCAACAACGCCCCCGATGTGCTTCGGTTTTTGGCGAAACCCCTTTGGCTATTTGATAGATATTTTTCTATTTTCGGTCTAATTCTGTTGAGAAAATAGTTGACAGTTTTTTTCTTTGGGATTCAGTAATGTTATTGGGCGCAGGTTTTTTACGGGCCTTTCGTTTTTCCTGGTTTTTGTATGTAATTGGACACCGCGTTTATGTCCCATTTTTGTGTTTTTAGAATGTTTTGTTCTTTTAATTTTTTCCAATGCTCAGATCCGGAGGGGTACCGCATTTCAGCAATTCAGGGGAATTTTTCATTTCCTGGGGACTGTTTTTTTTTTGGCACTTTATGCTTTTAAAACTTCATTGTTGTATGCTTTTTTAGGTCTCTAGGGTTTTCCCCTGAGAAGGGCGATATTTGTGAGATTGTTTGTGAAATTTTTTGGAAGGGTCATTACAATGTCAGGATTCGTGGGTTTTTTTGTCGTTTCCCAAAATTAAAACCGTATTTGGGGTTCTCAAATGGTTTTCGGTTCAGAATTTCGCGCTTTAAAACAAGCGATGCATTTTTTGGTTTTTTTTCTATTTTTCCACTTTTTTGTCTAATTCCTCTTTTTCTGTGTTTTATTTAAGTATGAATTAATGAGTATTTAAATGAAGAGCCCCCAAGAAAAATAGACAAAGGGAATGAGAAAAAATAGGGGTTCAAAGTAGTTTCCCAAAGAGCATAAACAATGTCCTTTTTTTCAATTCCCCTATAGTCTCACCCGGCCCAAAGCACAAAGAAAAACACTCAAATGCTTCATTAAACATTCAAAATAAAAAAATATAATCATAACGAGAGATGATTTACAAAGGGAAAAAAATACAAAACAATAACAAGCATTTGACTGTTTCCCCCCAGCCAGGGCCCGGAAAAAAAAAACCCAAGTAACTCATTCAAAGACAAAAAAAAACCATGTTGGAAAAAAGATATAAGGGGATTTGGGACCCCGTGCCTCCCTCCCCATATGGAGGCAGGAATACTTTAAATGTCCTATAGACCCACTCTAAAGACTTTTTGACTAGGGCCCATTTTTAAAATATTTAAAAATTCAACACAAAATGGAAATTTTAACGGGGGAAAAAATAATAATGTTTAAACATTTATAATCACCTTCCTAAAAAACGGGTCTAGGGGCCTTTGCAATTTAAAATCAAGCTACAATACAGGTCATACACAAAAATGCCTAAGATATTCATAAACCAAAAAAAAAAACTAGGGGGTTTTGGGGGGAAAGTTTTGCAATTTTCCTTTTAATTTTAAAGATATTTAACTTAGAACCTCAAGATTTAGTAAAATACTTTAAAACAATTGGGTTTGATGGGGTTTAAATTTTTTTAAAGGTCTATAGCTCTGCTCATAACGCTTTTTGTCCTAATTTCGTGGCAACAACCTTGGTAAAACAAAAAGCCTTACAAGCAAATAAATCGATCTCATTGGGGTTCTAAAACCCCCCTATCACCCAGCATTTCTTTGGGACCATGGCGAAGTACTTTTTTAAAAATAGCATCCTATCCAAAGGGGGCAATCAATTTTTACGTTTGTTCAACCCAAAAATGAAAGGAAACTCGATGGGGTTTATGAATCTTTTCAAAGGGGGGGGCTACACATTTTTTCCATGTGGAATAATAACTGGAAAAAACCGACAAAAGAAATTCACAGGACGTTTTTAAAAAAAAAAGTTTTAGGGGACCGGGGGAAAATATTTATTTTAAAAACCCCCCCATCATTTTTCCAACCACACTATGTTTAATTAATTTGCAATAATATGATACAATAATTCCCTTTTTAAAGATTTTTTTTTCTAAATTTAAAGTCCTCAAAATACCAAAACTACAAAAGTTTTTTTGATTTAAAATTTTGATGCAGAAATAAAAAAAGGTGAGGAAATCAATTCTTTTGAATTCCTTTACTTTAAACAAATTTTTGAGAGCTTTATTAATAAACAAAACTAACTACACCAATATTCCAAACTAGTAAAACAGCATTTAAATACATGTTGAATAAAATCGCATAAAAATGGTGGAAAAAAATTATCCACAACGATTTTTCTAAAACTTGAAAAGTAAAAATAATTTTAAAAGATAAATAATAAATTGGAAAATTTTAACTTATCAAACCTGAGACAAAAATCAAGAAAAAAAAAAATTAAGTTCGTAACACTTTGTTCACACATATTCAGGCCCGTAAAAGGTTGGTGAAAAAATTGTCTGAACTTTTTTTAAAACCAAAAAGACCAAAGAACAAATAATTGGGTTAATTAAAAACACAAAAAAATTGACACTGACTCGTCAATTGTAGTCAAATCATGCCACTTTCCCCCAACTCTTATTAAACAATAATAGGTCCATATTTTATGGGACCAAAAAAAAAAACCCAAATTTTTTGGAGGTACCACATTTAGGTCTGAGTTAGTTTTAAAAAAAAGGAAGAGGAACAATTCTTACCTTTTGAAGGATGTGTACCTATGTTTGACACGAGAATTGCGTATCTTCGTTCCTGTTTTTTGTTAATTTTTTTTAAGGGCCCAATTCTTTCATTTATTTACATTTTAAAAGTAAGAAAAATGACATAAAAAAAATTGAATTTTATTCTTTCCTTTTAAAAAAAATATAAAAAAAACCCAAAAAGTCGATTAATGCAGCCCCAAACTATAAAATAAACTCTTTTTCCCTCCACATCCAACTGTGGAAAGTTTTGCCCGGGGGAATAGTAAACAATGTCACCTGTAAGACACTTTAAGGAGATCTGTAAACTTTTTTTGACTTCCTTTAATGACGAGCTGCTAAAAACACTAGAAGTGCGGGTATTGGGAAAAAATAAAAAGAAGAGTGTCACACACCGAAAAGACTCAGACAGAGCCCCGCAAAAAAAATGGGTCCAATTTTAACATTATAAAAAAAAAAATGGAAGAGCAAAGGATATATGAATGCATGGACAGCAAAAGGTGAATTAATTAAAACCCCCGCCCTAGTGGCCAATGTTCAACATTTTCCCCTTCTAAAGAAGAAAACAATAAAAAACCAATGAAAAATATTGCAAAAGAATAAATAGCACAAATTTTTATATACAAATTCAACACTTTTGCTTGTGACCTCTAAAAAAAGTTTTGAAAGACTGGGAGCCAAATTCCCGGGATATAAGTTTGATGGAGTGTCAAAAACATATAAAATATCTCGAGAACAGAAAAAAAAATCTCATTCTTTTCCCCCCCCTTACAAAGCATACTTTTATATCAAATAATCAAAAGTGTCAGAAAATTTTTTTGGCCAATTTAAAACTAATAAACTTTATATTTAAAATTTTAAAATTTTAACATATTATAAATAATATATATATATTTTTATATATTTTAAAAATATATAAAATATATATTAATAATATTAAATATATATATTATTATATTTTATTTATAAATTTTTTTAATTTAAAAAAAAAAAATGGCAAAAAATAAAACATAATTGAATTTAAATAAAAACAAAATAAAATAAAGACGGGTAAAAATAATTTTTGTCTTTTG
This sequence comes from Berghia stephanieae, assembly GCF_034508935.2. Lineage (NCBI taxonomy): Eukaryota > Metazoa > Mollusca > Gastropoda > Nudibranchia > Aeolidiidae > Berghia > Berghia stephanieae. The sequence continues at coordinate 6,314 of NW_027623581.1, forward strand.
TACCACTTAAAAAACCTCGAATTATGGGATTAAAATTAATGAAAAAGAAAAAAATATTCAATGTTTATGATAAAAACCCAAATATGACCCCAAAGTTTTCACGTATTCTTTTAAAAAAACAATAAATAAAAAATCAGAGGACAGAGATTCAATTTTCAGCATCCCTTTTGAACAGTTCGACAAAATCATGCAGAATTTCAAATATTTATTTGAGGGGAAATTTTTTTTTTAAAATTATCATTTAAACGAATTTTATAAACGTAAAATTAAACGTGGTATATATTTTTATTTTGCCTCACTGAAAAAAAACCAATTTCTTGAATTTTTTTCTCTTTTGGGTAAATATGAATTGATGAAATAAAATCAATATCTTACCAAAATTGAAAAAGCAAAAAAGGCGGATCGAAATTTGGATTTTTTTAAAACAAATTTTTAACATCGTTCCAAAAAACTTTTAGTTCCCACCCCCAGAAAATTTTTTTTTTTTTTAAAAACTATATTTCTAAATTCCTCATTCAAATAACTTACAAGAAAAAAAATATTACATCATGAGAAAAAATTACAAACAACAAATTATGACATCTCCTCTTCAAAACAAACAAAATGGTTAATCCAAGGCATTACATGCCTTAGGGGTTTGTCAGGGGACGCTTTTTTTTCTTTCCACTTACCAAATTTTTTTTAAAAACAGGAAGTTTTAGTTAGACATTAATTGCCAAACTATGATTCTCTTTTTTCTCCCCCCCCCAACTTGGCTAAATAAAAATTTTATCTTATCATGCGGTTTTGACAAAGATTTACAATTTGCAACAAATAAATCCCAAAATAAATAGGCAAAAAAAAAAAACTGTTAAAGTCTCTCCCCTCTTTTATCCTTTGTTTCTAGTTTGTTTTTTGGAACAACATTAAAATCTAAAGGTGCCATGCATACCATGCCATGCCCGTAAGAGATTTACAAATAGTTGTGGGGTTTTAAAAAAAATCTCAAAATTGATTTTCATGTTTTTGGGCTTTGGAAATTTAAAAAATCGAATAAAAAGGTTAAAAAGCTTTTTCCCCCCCCTGTGCTCTCACAGGCCGTATAAATGGGGGATTGGTATTGTCTTTTTTAAGACGTCATGTTTTTCTCTCACTTGTATCCACAACAAATAAGACATAGTGCGGTCTTTCTTTACAGCCTTATAAAAACCCTTTCAGGAACTATCAAAATGAATCGTGCCAAGTTGAAAAAAATTAAAAAACAAAAAAAAAATATAAAAAACCTGGGGTTTGGGGATGATAAATACAAAAAAAATATAATAATGGGAGATTTTTTTTTTTTTTTTAATAATGAAAATATCTCTAACCCCTTAAACACAGATTGCAAATTAAAAGAAGTATATCTTTTTTAACATAAAACTTGTTGGTGGTGATGCAATCTGAATATTACCCCCCTGTGATCAAGTTCAATTGTCTATAATAGAAAAATAATTTTTCATACAAGTCGGGGAAATATGTCCCCCCCCCCTTAACAATAAACCAGGCTGACTGCTCAATTTAATTTTCATTTTTTTTTTTTTTTTTTTTTTTTTTTTTTTTTTATATTTTTTTATTTTTTTATTTATTTTTTTTTAAAGAAAGGAAAAATTAAAAATAAAAAAAATAAAAACAAAACAAAGACGAAAAATGTCAAAAAATTTTTTTCTTTCCCCAAACAAGCTTTTTTTAGAGAAAAAATTTTTTAAAACATAGGGGGCGACGGGGCTCAATGGGAAGGTCTTGCTTGCCTAAAAAGGTACTGATTCAAATACCCCCCTCCCTGTGTGCATTGAGGGAAGTCACCTCGCCCAACTTGTTTTTCACGCGCACGGGCGATGCCTGGGTTAAACCAGTCTTCCCTTGGGAAAAGTCCTAAAGACATATTTCCCCTAAGGGGAATAAAAGGGGTTTTTTTTTATTTTTATTTCATTTGGAAAAACTCAAGAACCCAAAAACGACGAAAATTTTTTACCCGGGTGACACATATGATAAGGGAATAAACCCACAGAGGGTTTCCCTTTAGCTTGCTTCTATTTTGAAGAATGGAGCTCACAACGCTTGGGAAAACAGAACCAGGGACAAAAGCTGCCTTGGTTGCAGTGAATGGGATTTCGATCTGATTGCTGGAATAAAGTAGTTAAAATACCACATGAAAAATTTTTTTAAATATAAAAGAAAAAAAGAAAATTTCGCTCGGGTTCAAGAAATTTTTTTTTTAAATTGATAAGATATAATTGAAAAAAAAGAATTCAAAAAAAATAAATATAAAACACCACAAAGGCACCACCTTCCCTTTTTTTTCACTATTTTTTATTTACTTTATAACCAATAAAACTTGATATATCATTCTCTTCAATAACAAAGTGGTCTTTTTTCCCCTTTTTGAAAAAACAATTTTCTCCTTCTGAGGCAAAAATTTGTGATGAAAAATTTAAGGCTGAACGTTTGGGGTGAAAAAAACTTCACCCCATTAAAGTTAGTGGGGATGACAACAAAAAAAATCATGTTAGTCTTAAAAAATCTGAATTGAAAAAAAATGTTCACCCTTTATTATATAAACGACTCTTCCAAATGAGATGCATTATAGATTGGTGGGGAAAAGAAAACCTAGAGAAAAACACAAAGTTTTCCCCCAAATTTTTCCAAAAAAAAAGAAAATAAAAATTGCATTTTTAAAAAAATAATATCGAAATTGGGAAAGTTTCTAGAAAACTGGCATATTACTTCAACTCTTTATAAAATTTTGGGATGGATAATTTTTCATATCCTGAAAATTTCAGATAATATGGAAAATTTTACTAAAAATTATAATTACTTACTGGGCAATATTAATTTCTAGGGCATTCAATACAAAATTGCCCCGGAGTGTTTTGGAATAGCCACCAGGAAAATTTTGGGACAAGGTTTTTCCCAATTCCTTTTTTAAGGAGCCTATAAAAAATTAAAACATTTAAAAAAAAAAGAACCATCGTTTTCTAACATTCTAGTTTGACCTGATCCAAGGGTACTTTTTACATTAACTTAGTGGTAAACAAATATTAAAATTTTAACTTCAGCTATATATTAGGACAAAAGAAATTTAAAAAGGGACGCAAATTTTAGAAAAGTATTCTTAGGTAAGAAAGGTTTTCTACTCTTTTCACTCAAGGGATATTCTGAAGAAATAATGTTGGGGAAAAAGGCTATTTTTTTCTTGATCTCGACATCCAATTTTGAAAGCAAGAACACTTTTTGGCAACCAGTTTAATATCCATTTATTTTTTTTTTGGGGCAAATCCAAAAAAGAAACCTTACAAAAAGAGCATTATATCAATATAAATTGTGAATAAACTACTGAGTACGTATAGAAAATGCATTTTTCTAAAGAAGAGAAAAGAGGGGGAAAGGGGGGAA
>NW_027623582.1:0-9719 GCF_034508935.2 Berghia stephanieae
CACTGCAGACACAAATGGGTGGCATAAATTCAATGATCCTCTTTGGGTTTGGAATGTAGTTATATCCTGGGGTAGCTAGAGTGCCTATTCGTTTTTTGTAGTTTTGCATGTGGCTGAGAAAAACCTGATAGCAAAGTTTTTTTTGTTTTTTTTTTTCTCCTGACAAATGAGTCAAAAAGTTAAGAGAGCATATTTTGCATTTGATTGGTTGTGCAATATGGAAGTCTCCCTCCCCCCCCCCCCCAAAAAAAACCAAAAAAAACAACAAAAACCCCAACAAAACCCCCCCCCCAAAAAAAACAAGGGAATTTATATAGAGTGCAATATCCACTAAACGTGCTCAAAGTGCTTAACAACGGGTCCCTGTCCAACAGAAACATGTAACATGTAGAACGAGACATGATGCCTGTTAAGCGATATTACAATTTTTTCCAATAAAGACAATGCTGTTAACGGCCAGGTACGAAAAGTGCCAGAAGACAATAGAGAATAAAAATTTTTTTCGCGGCGGTGGTGGGGTTTGAACCTGCGACCTTATTGGTACGACAACTCCGCCTGGCAGGTGAGAGCGTGGCTCTACCGTGTGAGCTATCCACGAACACAAAAATATTCGTTCAACTCAAAGTCATTTCTAGATCCCTCTCTCACCCACTTCTTGAGATCGCCGATTCGTTCACCACCATCGCGAAATAATTTTGACCAGCAGTTAAGCTTAATAGCCAATATTCTCATCACAAACATATAACATAGAAACGATTGAGACATTGAGTATGCTCCGGTGTATGGGGTGAATTTTAAATTCAGAAAAGTGAGTGGAGCAGGCACTTTTGTTGGTAACAACAAGATATGAAGTGAGTAGAAAAGTGCCAGAAGACAATAAGAATAAAAATTTTTTTCGCGGCAGTGGTGGGGTTTGAACCTGCGACCTTATTGGTACGACAACTCCGCCTGGCAGGTGAGAGCGTGGCTCTACCGTGTGAGCTATCCACGAACACAAAAAATATTCGTTTCAAACTCAAAGTCATTTCTAGATCCCTCTCTCACCCACTTCTTGAGATCGCCGATTCGTTCACCACCATCGCGAAATAATTTTGACCAGCAGTTAAGCTTAATAGCCAAATATTCTCATCACAAACATATAACATAGAAACGATTGAGACATTGAGTATGCTCCGGTGTATGGGGTGAATTTTAAATTCAGAAAAGTGAGTGGAGCAGGCACTTATGTTGGTAACAACAAGATATGAAGTGAGTAGAAAAGTGCCAGAAGACAATAGAGAATAAAAATTTTTTTCGCGGCAGTGGTGGGGTTTGAACCTGCGACCTTATTGGTACGACAACTCCGCCTGCAGTGAGAGCGTGGCTCTACCGTGTGAGCTATCCACGAACACAAAAATATTCGTTCAAACTCAAAGTCATTTCTAGATCCCTCTCTCACCCACTTCTTGAGATCGCCGATTCGTTCACCACCATCGCGAAATAATTTTGACCAGCAGTTAAGCTTAATAGCCAATATTCTCATCACAAACATATAACATAGAAACGATTGAGACATTGAGTATGCGGTGTATGGGGTGAATTTTAAATTCAGAAAAGTGAGTGGAGCAGGCACTTATGTTGGTAACAACAAGATATGAAGTGAGTAGAAAAGTGCCAGAAGACAATAGAGAATAAAAATTTTTTCGCGGCGGTGGTGGGGTTTGAACCTGCGACCTTATTGGTACGACAACTCCGCCTGGCAGGTGAGAGCGTGGCTCTACCGTGTGAGCTATCCACGAACACAAAATATCGTTTCAAACTCAAAGTCATTTCTAGATCCCTCTCTCACCCACTTCTTGAGATCGCCGATTCGTTCACCACCATCGCGAAATAATTTTGACCAGCAGTTAAGCTTAATAGCCAATTTTCTCATCACAAACATATAACATAGAAACGATTGAGACATTGAGTATGCTCCGGTGTATGGGGTGAATTTTAAATTCAGAAAAGTGAGTGGAGCAGGCACTTATGTTGGTAACAACAAGATATGAAGTGAGTAGAAAAGTGCCAGAAGACAATAGAGAATAAAAATTTTTTTCGCGGCGGTGGTGGGTTTGAACCTGCGACCTTATTGGTACGACAACTCCGCCTGGCAGGTGAGAGCGTGGCTCTACCGTGTGAGCTATCCACGAACACAAAAATATTCGTTTCAAACTCAAAGTCATTTCTAGATCCCTCTCTCACCCACTTCTTGAGATCGCCGATTCGTTCACCACCATCGCGAAATAATTTTGACCAGCAGTTAAGCTTAATAGCCAATATTCTCATCACAAACATATAACATAGAAACGATTGAGACATTGAGTATGCTCCGGTGTATGGGGTGAATTTAAATTCAGAAAAGTGAGTCTGCCGCGAAAAAATTTTTATTCTCTATTGTCTTCTGGCACTGAGAATATTGGCTATTAAGCTTAACTGCTGGTCAAAATTATTTCGCGATGGTGGTGAACGAATCGGCGATCTCAAGAAGTGGGTGAGAGAGGGATCTAGAAATGACTTTGAGTTTGAAACGAATATTTTTGTGTTCGTGGATAGCTCACACGGTAGAGCCACGCTCTCACCTGCCAGGCGGAGTTGTCGTACCAATAAGGTCGCAGGTTCAAACCCCACCACCGCCGCGAAAAAAATTTTTATTCTCTATTGTCTTCTGGCACTTTTCTACTCACTTCATATCTTGTTGTTACCAACATAAGTGCCTGCTCCACTCACTTTTCTGAATTTAAAATTCACCCCATACACCGGAGCATACTCAATGTCTCAATCGTTTCTATGTTATATGTTTGTGATGAGAATATTGGCTATTAAGCTTAACTGCTGGTCAAAATTATTTCGCGATGGTGGTGAACGAATCGGCGATCTCAAGAAGTGGGTGAGAGAGGGATCTAGAAATGACTTTGAGTTTGAAACGAATATTTTTGTGTTCGTGGATAGCTCACACGGTAGAGCCACGCTCTCACCTGCCAGGCGGAGTTGTCGTACCAATAAGGTCGCAGGTTCAAACCCCACCACCGCCGCGAAAAAATTTTTATTCTCTATTGTCTTCTGGCACTTTTCTACTCACTTCATATCTTGTTGTTACCAACATAAGTGCCTGCTCCACTCACTTTTCTGAATTTAAAATTCACCCCATACACCGGAGCATACTCAATGTCTCAATCGTTTCTATGTTATATGTTTGTGATGAGAATATTGGCTATTAAGCTTAACTGCTGGTCAAAATTATTTCGCGATGGTGGGTGAACGAATCGGCGATCTCAAGAAGTGGGTGAGAGAGGGATCTAGAAATGACTTTGAGTTTGAAACGAATATTTTTGTGTTCGTGGATAGCTCACACGGTAGAGCCACGCTCTCACCTGCCAGGCGGAGTTGTCGTACCAATAAGGTCGCAGGTTCAAACCCCACCACCGCCGCGAAAAAAAATTTTTTATTCTCTATTGTCTTCTGGCACTTTTCTACTCACTTCATATCTTGTTGTTACCAACATAAGTGCCTGCTCCACTCACTTTTCTGAATTTAAAATTCACCCCATACACCGGAGCATACTCAATGTCTCAATCGTTTCTATGTTATATGTTTGTGATGAGAATATTGGCTATTAAGCTTAACTGCTGGTCAAAATTATTTCGCGATGGTGGTGAACGAATCGGCGATCTCAAGAAGTGGGTGAGAGAGGGATCTAGAAATGACTTTGAGTTTGAAACGAATATTTTTGTGTTCGTGGATAGCTCACACGGTAGAGCCACGCTCTCACCTGCCAGGCGGAGTTGTCGTACCAATAAGGTCGCAGGTTCAAACCCCACCACCGCCGCGAAAAAATTTTTTATTCTCTACTGTCTTCTGGCACTTTTCTACTCACTTCATATCTTGTTGTTACCAACATAAGTGCCTGCTCCACTCACTTTTCTGAATTTAAAATTCACCCCATACACCGGAGCATACTCAATGTCTCAATCGTTTCTATGTTATATGTTTGTGATGAGAATATTGGCTATTAAGCTTAACTGCTGGTCAAAATTATTTCGCGATGGTGGTGAACGAATCGGCGATCTCAAGAAGTGGGTGAGAGAGGGATCTAGAAATGACTTTGAGTTTGAAACGAATATTTTTGTGTTCGTGGATAGCTCACACGGTAGAGCCACGCTCTCACCTGCCAGGCGGAGTTGTCGTACCAATAAGGTCGCAGGTTCAAACCCCACCACCGCCGCGAAAAAAAATTTTTTATTCTCTATTGTCTTCTGGCACTTTTCTACTCACTTCATATCTTGTTGTTACCAACATAAGTGCCTGCTCCACTCACTTTTCTGAATTTAAAATTCACCCCATACACCGGAGCATACTCAATGTCTCAATCGTTTCTATGTTATATGTTTGTGATGAGAATATTGGCTATTAAGCTTAACTGCTGGTCAAAATTATTTCGCGATGGTGGTGAACGAATCGGCGATCTCAAGAAGTGGGTGAGAGAGGGATCTAGAAATGACTTTGAGTTTGAAACGAATATTTTTGTGTTCGTGGATAGCTCACACTGTAGAGCCACGCTCTCACCTGCCAGGCGGAGTTGTCGTACCAATAAGGTCGCAGGTTCAAACCCCACCACCGCCGCGAAAAAATTTTTTATTCTCTATTGTCTTCTGGCACTTTTCTACTCACTTCATATCTTGTTGTTACCAACATAAGTGCCTGCTCCACTCACTTTTCTGAATTTAAAATTAACGGCCAGGTACTCATTCCACACCGAAGTACGGTGAGAGAATATATGAGTAAAGAGTCTTTTCCAAGGACTCAACTATGAGCCGAGCGAGGCTCGAACCCATTACAATCACAACCACCACATCAGCACCACCATCACTACACAACAACAGACATATTGTGATTGTCAACGAAACGCAAAATAATAATAATAATAGTAATATTTTTAAAAAACATAATTAAATAATGATAATAAGAAGAAAACATTTATAAAAAAAATAGAAATAATAATATGTAGTTTGTTTCTATTTTGTGCCCAATCCTCTTTACAATTAAGCTCTAACTCTAGGCTCAAAGGCTACTACAGTAGAACTCGGAAATAGCGAGTTCGACGGGTTCACTCCTGATTACTCGCTATTTCCGAGTTCTCGCTATTCCCGAATTGCCAGGAAAGGTCACTCGGCCGTACAAAAATATGGAAAGACAATGCGTGTGTGTGTGTGTATGTATGTGTGTGCCGTGCGTGCGTGCAAATGACTGTGTGTGGATAAAGTTGGGTGAGGGCGGGGTTGAACACAGCCTTCGTTAACTACGTAATGATGGCCACAGGTTGAAGTTGATCCACCCCTTCCATTTCCATCAAGATTTCGTGTATGTGCGAGTGTTTGTATGCACTTGGCACAGTGACATCTATTATTATGAAGTCCTAGACTAGGCATGTTTGATGAGGTAAGCAAGCGCATCACTCAATCACTGACCCACTGAAATGATGGTTCCACGCTCCCCTCTCTCGCTGATCGCGTCGTTCGTTAACGAATGCGACTCGCTGACCGATGCTGCGAAGTGAGGCATGTTGACATGTTAGCTGCCAGTGCTTACCTCGCGCCTCGCGTGGCACCACATTGGGTGAATAATTGACCCCCACACGCACACAAACACACACACTCAACCCCCACCCAAATTTGTTTCGCCAACTATGTACTCTAGACTAGGCTACTATGTAATATTACTCGTAACGAAAAATAAGAAAAGAAAAGAAGCTAGGCAAAAAATATTTAAATCGCCCTTGTCTGGTGTTTTGCTTTACTTCGTTCGAAGTCCTAGGCTGGGGCAGGAAATGCTCGTTATTTCCGAGTTGACCTCTTTTTCATACTCGCTACTTGCATGCTAATTTTATTGACTTAATTAAGAGAAAAAAACGGGGATTTAGATTTTACTCGCTATTTCCGAGTATGTTACTTTCATGTTCTACTGTACTGCATATAATTCATATAATAACTGAAATGAATGATGTCTACTGGTTGCAGTACTACTGCGAATAACAATACGACGCTATTTACAATTACTATTAGCAGTTCGATACTACTGCGAATAACGAAAATGACCGCTATCTACTATTCGCAGTACTACTGCAAATAGAGGAAATCATTATCCACAGTACTACTTCGAATAGAGGAGGCCTTATGTCTTATGTAAAATGGAGTGTCGCCGCTCTAAAGTCTAAAGTACTTAAAGTGACTTTAACTTTTAAAGGGTAAAAAATGCTTTCTATTTCTAGCTAGACTGAGGAGTCTACTATAACTATAAGTATAAGTAAGAGTAGGAGGGAAGTTAGTTAGAGAGAGAGAGAGAGAGAGAGAGAGAGAGAGAGAGAGAGAGAGAGGGAGAGAGAGAGAGAGGGGGAGAGAGAGGGAGAGAGAGGGGGCGAGAGAGAGAGAGAGAGAGAGAGAGAGAGAGAGAGAGAGAGAGAGAGAGAGAGAGAGAGAGAGAGAGAGGATAATAAAAATATATGACAAAACCAGTCCATTATACCTATTTCTATCAAAATCAAAGTCCCTGGTTCACGCCGCAACTAAACAACACTGACTGCTGAATGAAGAGTTACCATTAGAAATCTAGTTCTAGCAGTCATGAATCATCTGGGCACTTTAAGTGTTTCGATTTAAATAAGTTAAACCGACGTTGAAGGACATGATCGAGAAAAAAGGATTGTGGAAAAGAACTCTCAACTTTCGTTGAGTATTTGTGCATTTTATTTGCTTGTTTGTTTTTTCCCCATTTTATTTAAGGGATACAAAGAAGATAGATGTGAAAAGACTAAGACCAGGGCATTTTATAAGGTACTCTTATCAAATAAACGTTTGTATACTAAAGATATATACACAATCACACAAAATGAAAAGATTTGTCAGTTGTAATTTTAAAGATAAAACATTGTTTGCTGATTTTAGTGTTTACTAAACCATTTGTTACAAATATATTATAATTGTTAACTCTTGGCTATGCAAATCAATATAAACATAATAGTTTTTTGTTTATATTTCAAACTGTTTACACCACAGAAATTATATTATCTGTCACATTATGAGGTAGTACAGCACGAAATGAACAATTTGGCATTTTATAGATAAACTCTCTGACATTATTAGGTAGCAGATAGAAACTGTGTTTTCCGTCCATCAGTGGACAGAATACACAACTGTGTACACCGGAAAAGATTATAAGGGCGAAACTGTTTGACCGAGAGCGAGAAGGCGAGATGGCCAGCTGTTTTAGCGCTTTCTAGGAGTAATATTTTCTTTCTTTCTTTCTTTTTTTTAACCTCCCTTGAAAAAAAAATCATAATTTTCAACTCCAACACGTTGACACAATTCCTGGTGACTCGAGAAGTTTTATCGATTTTAACATTTGTTATTCATTCACTTTTACTCAATTTTAAGTTTATTATTTTAATTTAGGACACAGTTAAGATTTTGGATACGAGAGACTCTTTCCTGACTTTAGAAATACAATTTGTAGATACATATGTTCACTTTGTCTTGCCTTTTGAAAGTTATATTCGTTTAATAAATATTGGAATGAAATCAAATGACATACAACCTATTTAATTTTTTAAATATTTTCCCTCTTGTTGCTTTCATTATATGTCACTTGTTGCATCTTTGTATTCTTTCTCGAATTCATGAACAGCCACTTGAAATTGTATTCCAGAAATATAACAGTAATGTCGTCTAATACTAATAGGGGAATAATGAATTCCAATAGGTATTGCTGTGAGATTTTATCCTCGTCCTGAAGTTCTGTGGGTGGAATTCCCCTTAGGGTAGGGGAACGTTTGCTGTCTTGGTATGGTTGTTGATTGGCCCTTTACCGTGCTGTCTTCCCCATCGACTTTTTATCATTTATTCTTTCCATATTCTTGTTCTGGAACAGGATTGAGACCATTTGGCTCCCCCTGCCTGAAATCATATAGAGGGAGGGAGATAGTTAAATGGCACTTGGCTTGTTTGTGAGAAGTGATACTTTTACTTTTTAATATATTTTTTAAATAAATCATTTCCCTGATTATGAGAGTCTTAATTGAATACGAGTATGAATAACCATCTAATACTTATCTCCTTTTTGGCGAGAAACCCCGTCTCAGTGTTTGTGTGAATTGATACTTGGTGGTCATACATTGGGTAAACTGCTGTTGGGACATATTTAGGCTTTATTCTTTGGCGCCTATAACCCAAGATTGCAGGCATATTTAGAATCGCCATTTATGTTTTGTGTACCTTTTTCTCTTTCATTAAAACGACTGCAACTAGTCATATCACACCCCCTCTTGGTGGACTCTTCGTGGGTCAACATCCTGATTAAACTATCTCTTTATCCCTCTATACTATACCATTTGGATTCCATGTTATTTACTGTCACCGATTTCTGTCCTTCAATGGGACCGTTTATTGGGTTAATCAAGGCCTGTGATATTGAAAGAAACGATGCATTTATTGTTTTCTCCATATATGTTAGGTTTTACAATAATTTTCATTTGCAACCATTTGAAAGCATAATATGTCAGCCAAATTGTCTTAGACTATGCTCTCTACGTAGACCTTTTAAATGGCGAACTTGTCCACAGGGGTAATTGACTCCCCCCCCCCTCCCCATCATGGACAAGGAGATCACTTGCTTTTTCTTCCTTTCTACTAGCCCTAAAATGACCCCAATGTTTTATGTGCTTTCAAATCTTTAAAGACAATAAAGCCCTAAAACGAATGAAGATCCCATATCTTTCTTGCGATATTGCCTATACCACAAGTGTCCAAATTCCATAACCTTATAAATAAGGATAGGAGCCCAAAAAAGTCGTGCGAGTACAAAGCAAAGCGGTTCTTAAACCCCCCCCCCCCTCTCTCTCTCTCTCTCTCTCTCTCTCGCTCTCTCTCTCGCTATCTATCTATCTATCTATCTATCTATCTATCTATCTATCTATCTATCTATCTATCTATCTATCTATCTATCTATCTATCTATCTATCTATCTATCTATCTATCTATCTATCTATCTATCTATCTATCTATCTATCTATCTATCTATCTATCTATCTATCTATCTATCATCTCTTGCTCCCTTAAATACATTCAAGACCCCACAATCATGCAATTTTTTCTTAAATTAGAAAGTTTACATTCTCTCTAATTGAAAGGCCACCACAATATTGCCAGGTGCCTTTGCAAAAATCCCGCCAACTTTTTGCCAGTCAACAATAGTGTTTTGTTTCAGAATTAAAATTATGTTACTCAACGCTACTCACCTATTTACAAGTTTTCCTTTTTAAAGACACGAAGATTCGGTTTCGATTGTGTTTGAGCGGGAGTTAGACTTTCGGATATTGTTTTCACCTTCGGTTAATCTGAATTAGGTTGTGAAAGTAATATAGACCTAGACCAACATTCGCTCACATAGGTGCTCCTAAAAGTCACGTAAGGGGAAAAAAAGAAGAAATAATTAGACTTTATTGCTATACATTTCCTTTTTTTTAAAAAGGTAAAACAAATCTTCAAAATGCCGTACCAAAAAATGCGCCATCCGCCAGTCCATTTTCTACTACTGCGAATAGTGATTTCCTCTATCCGCAGTAGTACTGCAATAGTGATTTCCTCTATTCGCAGTACTACTGCGAATAGTTTTTTTCCTCTATCCGCAGTAGTATGCAAATAGCGTTT
>NW_027623583.1:0-9713 GCF_034508935.2 Berghia stephanieae
TGCGATTGATTTCAGAAGAAGGTCATTTCCTACATCCGTCCTTCCAGGATTTCCAGAAACTAATGCGGAGCAAGATGCGCCTCTAAGAGTCTTGTTGGTTCATAACTTTATTCCCGGGTGTTCCATGATGCTAAATAGGTCCCTGGTTCGCTGTGTCGTTCCTTTGCCATCTGATGTAGCGATGCATGATTGGTGGGTTGCGCAAGTGGCCGCTGGAGTGGGGGATGTTCATTACTTGCCAGAGGCTACTTTTGGGTACAGACAGCATGGTGGGAATGTTGTTGGTGCTCAGAGTGTGCTGAAACTATTGGCGAAACCCAGGGACGTCCTGCGTACTTTGCGAGCCGGAATGGGAAATCTACAGCAAGGTTTTTTGCAAGCAGCAGATTTATTGAAGCGTGTTGATGGGAGAGCAGAGCCTGTATGTGGTCAATTTGGTGAAAGCTTATGTTGGGCTTCACAAGAGGCTCTGTGGTCTAGACTCTTGATTCGTTATCGATTAGGTGTTCATGCGCAAGGATGGCTGCGACACATATTATTTTTAATGCGTTTGTTGCTACTTAAAAATGCTAGACAAGACCTTTCTTCCCTACATTTGAGATAGGAATCATCAGGTTCACCTTCGGCTATGATGGCACCGTCTTCTATGAGAATAGCTCGATTACAATTCGCCTTTATTGTGTAGGGATTGTGAGAAACCAGCACGATGGTTCGGTTTGATTGGATCTTTTTTTTCATAGCTTCAGAGGACTTGTGTCTAAATTTTAGGTCGCCGACACCCAGAACCTCGTCTATTAAGATGATTTCTGGATCAGAGAAATACGCCACCGAAAATCCCAGTCGGGCTCTCATCCCGGAAGAATAGGTATATATAGGCTCGCTAATCTCATCTCCTAACTCGCTAAACTCTATGATGTTGCCTATCTGTGATTCTATATAGTGTCGTGACGCTCCTAACATCATGCCGCCCAAGATGATATTTTCCATCCCGGACAGACTTTTCTATAAAGCCAGCCTGAAGTGTTAGCAAAGATGCTTTTCCTCTGTGGGTGACCACTCCAGAGTCTGGTTCAACTATACTGCCAGGACCCTGAGCAAGGAGCTTTTCCCCGCCCCATTTCTGCCTAGAATGCCAAGGCATTCTCCTTGTCGAACTTCGAGGGAAATATCTTTTAGAACGCACTTTGATTTACCGTCGGATCGAAAGATTCGCTTTCGTTTGTAGCAGACGGACACTCTATCTAAAGTGATGACGTTGCTCATGAAGTGAGAACCTTAGGGTAAACTTTGTCGTTGCGTCGGAGGATAACAAGGCCCATGATTATCAGTGCCAGGGAAATTACCACGACATAGATTAGAGAATGATCTTCTGGCAGACGCTTTTCAAGAAGAACAATTCGTGCATCGCGTATTAAGATGGCTATTGGATTAAGCATCAAAATTGCGCGCACACCTCCTCCATATCATCTAGACTAAAAAATACGCCAGAGAGAAACATTAAAGCTAGAATCGCGTTGTCTATGATTAGCTTAAGCTCGTGAAAAAAAGGCGTTAGGGCAGCTGCTGTCAGGCTGCACCCTAGAACTAATAGCAGTTGAGCAAACAAGATGGATAATATGTTCAACCATGCCGGGTCTGGGGTAACTCCGTAGGCCGTTAAAAAAAGCACTAGAACAAGGCAGGAAATCAATAGTTTTCGTGGTGTTTGTTATTACCACGGTTAGAGGGAAGATCCACTTTGGAAGATAAACCTGATTAGTACCCCCCGGTTTGCGTTAATTATGCCGGAACTTAGATACAATTGTGCTGGAAAACCATTTCCAAAGAATCAGACCGATTAGGAGGAAAGCGAGAAAGTTCTCTTGTCCTCTTCTAAGACCAAGCTCAAATACAACATAAAAATGCTCCCATGTATAGGATGGGTTCGAGGATCCACCATGCAAAGCCGATAAAAGAGCGGGATGCCTCGGTTTTGAGGTCTGCATAGGCACGGTAGAAGGCTATATGTAAGTAACGCACGAAGTATATAGAGACCGGTTACGTGGTGTAGCGCGGGAGTATATTCTGAGGAGGCAGGTGGGGTCAAAAGCCTGAGTTCAGACGCTGTCCGAACAGGCCAACTTACTACTCTGCCCCTCAGGGAAATGGTATTAAAACGGGAATGCGATTCTGCTACTTAGAATCTGTTTAAGGAGCCCGAGGCTACAGTAGTCCATAGCGATTCTTCGGAACCGTTCGTTAGTAGAGATTGTATCTATTAAGTCCTTAGGAAGCTCCTTACCTTGTTGTTTGTGCATTTTTCTAAATGATTCTACGACAAGGTTATTCTCGTAGTATGCCTCTGCGATATTTGTCGGCATAATCTTGGACTCTTCAACAGTCCCTATTGGGTCCACTGGGTGTTGTGGAATTTTCATCCCAACGAGTGGTATCTCAAGCAGTTCAGGACATTTTCTTTTAAGAAGTTCATATGCAAAGTCGAATAACCCTTCATGAAATTTGTGTTTCCCATAAATCAAAGCAGCTTTGTTGACAATTGGGTGGCTGATAACAGGCAGGGTTTTGGTATACGCCATTCTCCCCGCATACCATCTATTCATACCGAAATTTTTGCCCAGTTGTGTCTTTTGTAATTATCTTGTCCAGATATGACTACTTTTTTCTGAAAAGCTTTGCTTGTCCGGAAATTATTTGAGTTCCAATCCCCCTGAGAAATCTTTGCGCAGCTTGGTAGTCTTCTATCGAGCGTGGAATGAAAAGTTGACCGGGCTTCTCAGGTGGAGGGGTGTGGTCATAGTCTAGGTCTAAAGCAGAGCAAATTAGTTTTGCTGCCTTAACGTCTGGGTGAGAGTTGGGCCCAAAGATTCTAATCTTTAGTGGAATTTTACTAAGGCGTACTTTGTCATAAATTAGGGCTAGGGAAAACGTGAGTCTAGTCCCCCGGATAGTAGTAGTTCTATCTCCGAAAAAGATCCTTTTGTCAGTAATTTGTCATTAGCTCGGTCGATTAACATCAAACAGAGCGCCATAAAATTGAGTGGGTGGTTTAAATAAAGGTTTTCCCAAGAGGTATCAAGTTGTTTGAATTGACGGTCTTCAAAGGTAGGTATGAAGTTTCTAAAAGTTAATTTAGTTGTACTAGGTAGGCGTTTGATTTGCCTAATAAGAGTAGACTGAGGGTACTCTCTTGTAGACCACTCGTTGTCAATAGAGTCAACAATAAAGTCGATATCAAGGTTGTTTTAGTATTTTAGACGACGTGAGTTCTTTTAAGGCATTGTAGATTAGTTTTATTTCATTGGAAACTAACGTTAGCTCTTCAGATTGATATAGAACATTCGTTGGAATGTCATCAGTGGAGAGAATATTTCTCCGTTCCCGTCTTTGTCTATTCCAATACTTAAAAAGTCGCCTTGAATATCATCAGATGTTGGGTCTTGCCTTAGTTTTGTGAATATGACTTTTGAGTTTTAATACCCCGTTGTTTATGTCAATGGCCAAGCCGATAGTAAAGTAGGCTCTTCGTTCAGAGTGACACTCTCATTTTGCGGTATCTCTGAGTCTTGAGAATAAAGCCATAGAGAGTTACTTTGGGGTTGTGAAGTACTCAACCTTGTCAGAGGGGTATGTAGTGGCAGCTTTAAGGTCAAGAAAATCATGATCAATCTTTTCGAGAGAGTTTTTGTCTTTAAAAATAGATAAAAGAAAGCTCATGGTAATTCTCTGTAGTGGCGTCGGGTGTTTATTTTGAATTTATTGGATTTTATAGGTAGGCATGAGGTCATGGCAAACGTGGTGTCTAACGCTTTTCCCAGGAGTTGGTTAAGCTTAGTTGCGCGGATGTCATAGAATGTTTTTGAGAACAAGGTCTTGTAGATTATTGACCACTCTCAGGCGTTCATTTTCGTTATTGAGATAGTAATCGACAAGGGTGTGGGAGTTCTTCCTCTGAAGAAAGGATGGTAGTAAGCCTTCAAACGTTTCTGCTGCTCCCCGTTTCCGTTGGTGAGTACGAGAGCCCCGGAGGCGATCGCATCGTATACGCGGCTATTTACAGCTCCGTAAGGTTTCGTAGCAGAGTTTGCGTCATCCAGTATGATTTTGGACTGGCGATAGATTGTTGGCAGTTCACGGTAGTTTATAAAACCTCGCCAAAATGGTTTGAAGGCCTCACTTTATCCCATTACTGCCAAATATATCGAATCGGATATTTTGAAGACGGGCAGGATTGATTAGGTTTTCCAGTTCACGGTCTTGG
The DNA here is from genome assembly GCF_034508935.2 of Berghia stephanieae. Lineage (NCBI taxonomy): Eukaryota > Metazoa > Mollusca > Gastropoda > Nudibranchia > Aeolidiidae > Berghia > Berghia stephanieae. The sequence goes on from NW_027623583.1 coordinate 4,259, forward strand.
AACCAATAGCTCCCAGTGAAGCAGAGGTCTCGCTCAAAAGGATCGGAATGAGGTGGGACGTAGAAACGATCTGTATTGGTAGCAATCTGAAACAGATGAACTGGTTTCATAAGTTTCTCATCAAGATAACTAGCAGCACTGTTGCTACTTGCCAGTATCAAGTCATAGTGCTCTATGGCCGGAGCCTTTGCCCAACGATTGAACCAATTCCTTGCCCAGGCGATACATAAGGGCTTAGGGTGACGGGTCTTTATTTTTGTTGGGTTTAAAGTCCTCTAGCAGTGAAATAACCGCTAGACAGTGCTGATTGAGATAATACCACCACCTTTGTGTTTCCTCAGGTAGAGGATCTGGTAACCGAGTTTTTCGGTGAGGGTCGCGAGTTCTAATGCCGTAAAGTAGTCACCGTAAGATGTCTCGGGACCGGCATCGGTCACTGCCAGAGCTATCGTTGCTTGGGTTTGCTTGTTGGCCTTAGAGTATAGTGCTGCAGTTGAGCGATCAGATTTCCGAAAGCCTGTCCTTGGTAACAGATAGCTCTTGTAAAAGTCGCTCTTGTATAGATATCAGATTTGTCCTAACGTTTAACCTATCCTCACACACTTATACACGAACAAATGACTGATTCAAATCTCTTCATGCAGTTAGAAGGTTTAATGAAATCGCCGAAGAAGGAGAAGCCTCTCGTAATAGAAAACAAGCTAAAGAGGTAGCGCATAACGAAAAGAGTTTATCAGCGAAGCCTCAATTGAGTGTCGTTGTTGTGGCTTACCGCGAACGAGTTGAGGAATTAGAAAAGTGTTGCGGGGCTCTACACTTCCTGCTTGAACAGGATACGACGGAGCTAGTTATTGTGGATAATGGTCTTGATGAAGAGGGAAGAGAGTATCTTTTGGAGTGTGCAGATACTTATCTTAAACCGGCAACAAATTTGGGTGCTGTGGGGACGGAATCTGGGTGCGCATTACAGTAAGGGTAAGGCGCTGCTTTTTGTGGATGCTGACGGTATTTGGAAGAATGTAGTGCTGAGGTAGTTGATAAATTTCTAAGTTCCAATCTTGTGGCAATGAGGGGGCGTGTCAGGTCGTCAAGACCAAAAAATGATCCTCCTCACTATGATTTAGCGATGAGCAATTTCCAAGTTTGATCGATTGCTGAGGGGGTCTCGATATGGAACCGAGAGTTGTTTGTTCAGGCGGGGGCTTTAATGAAGATCTTAAGGGCAATGAGGGGATTGTTCTTGGCTACCGCCTAGTGAATTTTTTGGGGCCTCTCCAAACCAGTTTGCGTATTCGCCTGATATGAGACTGAGGCATGATTTTTCGGAGGGGAGAGGTTTAAGGGGATTTCAAAGACGCGCTATTATTTTTGTCAGTTCTTGTTTCTGAATACTGTGTATGAGAATTTTGGATTTGTTTGTTAGGAAAGGCCTCGAGGGTCGCCGCGGACCGGACTACGTTTCAACTCGTTTAGTTACTTTTCTAAGAAAATTGAGAATGCACATTGATAGGCGGTTGCTGGCATATCGTTTCGAGAAATTTCTACGTCACAACAGATAGGCTCTTCCCTGGTGTATGGAGATGAGATAGGTCATGAATTAAGATCCTCAGTTGAGGCCCCTATGTTTAGGTCCCGGGTTCGAGACTAAGGATCGTGCAAGACGAAATATTATTAGTTATCGACCATGTATCGTATGTTGACATCATAATCTGTGAACCCGACATACCTCTCATTTTCCATCCATAAAACCACATCGAGGTCGCCGTCTCTATAGTTTTCTAGGTACAAAGGGGCGGACGTTATCATTCTCTGAGGTTTGTGTAACAGGAATCACGTCCCAGCTAATTCCATGGTCACTCGTTATTCGTTTTTCTATTTCGAAACACCATTTATTTTTCTTGAGACATAAATGATATTAGTTTTTTGGGATGACTGTAAGTCCACCGCTGTAATTAGGTTCTTTCTCCGTCTCTCCCTCAGGGGTTTGTGGGAACCAATACCAGATGCCGTTATTTCATTATCTACCCAAAGGCCATCAACCAATTTGGCATAATGGTATCGATGGTCTTCATCGCTTGGATACCTAGTGTACAGAATTACAGGTTGTTCATCTTCTCCCCGGCTATATCGAATATCCAGGCCTTTCCCAAACTTGGTTGTTGGTACATACACTTTGCTCGCATCGCTTGGATCAAAGGGTAAGTCGTCCAGTGTGGTGATTAATCCTCCGTCTGCTCGGTAGAAAGCCCCTGCTTCGTAGTATGCATAGTAAACTGAGTTAGCGGACTCATCTCTTGGGTGGCCGTCAGTAAATGTTAAATGAATTTTAGACTCACCATCTGAAAAATACTTAACGTAAGGTCTATTCCCGAATTCAAATGGGGTGTTCGTTATGAAGACACGAGATTTTGTCCAGTTTATCCCGCTGTTATCAGACACATCATATTGGGTTTATAGCCTGTCCATCGCCCAAAACTGAAGACCCATTGCTTTCGCTCTCGAGCCTGAATAGGTTTGCATATGTTACGGTTCTTTTTTGGGTATTTTTTAGTTCTTCTGCATCAATCACATTTAAAGGAATAACATCTGAAAAGCTTGAAATGTCACCTTTCTTTGTCGTTATATTTTGATAAATATTACCCTGACCGTGCATTGTGTACTGAGCTAATATCTGGCCCTCAAGTGTTTCTGTGAAAGCCGGGTTGTTGTGATCATCTTTTTGTAATCTATCGTAAAGTACTTTGTGCCTAATTTGACCTGTTTCCAAGTGAACCGATCCCGCTTCTACTGATCCATTGCTTTTTACCCAGCCAGTAACTACTTGAAGCCCATCGTCATTGTGGTAGTAGATTGCTCTGGGGTCGGAAAACCAGCACCATGCCCCATCTTCACTTAAAGTAAGGTGTTGGCCTTCAGAAGAGGTATCAGTATCTTGTGAAGTACAAGACATGAGAAAAGGTATTAGCAGAAGTTCTTTAAAGACTGGCTTCATGTGTAAAGGTATTTTGAATTATTTGTAGGGTACGAAAAGACTTAAATAACCTCTGATTTAAATACTGAAAGTTCAATAAAGATGCTGTTTCGATACTTTAGCTTAATTGGTTTAGGTTGGTCTTGATTTTATTTTTCGAATAGCGGCTTTAGTAAGTTAATGGAAATCTGCTTCCAGTTCTTTTTGTGTGGCTTGGTTAGTTCGCCCAAAGTGATAGATCCCAAGACGTAGAAACCAGTGGTGATTGACCGCTTTTCAAAGGAGCTTCTTCTCGTCTAAGTCGTGTGAAACACTGAAGGTGTCCGTTTTTGAGGTCGGCCAGGAGGTGGTTGGCGAACTGGCGCTCGTTTGGAACGTACTTGACCACTTCTGACCAGTGTTTGTCGTAGATAGTTTTGCTGGGTTGCCTTGTCAAACCGGTTGATAACGTACTCGAATTTTTTTTAGAAACTTCAGCTTGGTTTCAAATAGGTTGATTCCGAATTGTTGGTTATTTGTCTTGGTCGGTTCAGGCTTTAAGTGGATGAGCTGCTCTTTGATGACCGACATGCTATAGCGTTCGAAAAATCTTAGGTTGTACTCTAGATCTTGATGACGCCGAAATGTTTCATCAAAGCTATTGATGGCGATAACTGCATCGCGCTTATAAGTTGCTGTAATTGGTGTGAAGGTAGTGAGCGAGATAATCGAGTGAGAGCAATTCTTGGGTGAGGTTCCCTTCTTTGTACCGTTCCTCGCTGCGAGCGGCTCCGTTCCAACCAATGAAACCACAGTAGACCGCGCCGATAGTCGAGGGGTGTTCTTGAGCCTTTCGATAGATTTGGAGAGTCTGCCCGGCAGGTACAAGTCATCGTCGTCTAGGAAACAAATGTAATTTCCTGTGGATCTCATGAACCCCGTGTTTCGGGCTCCAGAGCCATTTCGGTTTCTTAGCTGACTAACATATACAAGGTTCGTTTCTTTATGTTTCTGAATGAGAGAAGACACTGCCTTTTCGGTTTCTACCTGATCCTGCGACCCTCTGGGATTGTCGTCGACAACGATGATTTCTTTATTTTTATAGTCCTGCTCGATAACGGAAAGAAGGACCTGTGTCAGATTTTCTGAGCGTTTATAGGTTGGGATAATGACCGACACACGTTCTCTATCAATTGGGTGATCGGACGTGCTTAGAACCGTAAATTTTCAGTAGGCTGCTGATTTTTGTTAGTGATTCATGGAGAGCGATTAGCTCATTTTCGGTAATCGGGTGTCAGTGATAGCTTGGATGCAATAACCGCTATTCGGTGCAGTGACGGTATGTCCACTTTCCAAGCTTTCAATTGATTGTGATGAGTCGTGGTAGGGACGTAAGCCATCCATGCTCGGAATAAAGACGAGAAGCTCGACGGTAGGGTATTCGAGTCACTAAAAGAACTTAGATATTTAACCTGTTCATGAGATGACAGAATCAGATTGAGGATGGGGCGATTCAATGGATACTCAAAAAGTCCGGTCTCCCACTTCATTTTTGTTGCGTGCACAGCTGGTTTCTGGAACTACGAATGGAGCTGCTGCTTACGTCGGGCATTACCATATTTGGGTAAGCGACGAAGCAGTCGTCGGTAGTTTTTTTAAAATTTTTACCAAGTGGAAGTAAGTCGAACGGGCCCCCAAAAGGGGTTTCTAATCAATAAGTCACAAAGATCGTACTTCGGTGGCTAGGCGAATGACCCCCTGTGTCAAATGTTTTTGTATAGAAACCTTTTGGGGTTTTGCGTTCTCGAGGGGTTTTCAGAGCCAATTGTTTGGGATCCCGAGGCTGAAGAATTTCAATCTTGGGTAGGACGCGTAAAAGAGTTTTAGCCGCTCATTGAAGTCGTGGACAAAATGACAAAAGTCCTCCGAATGAGAATTGACCGGTATCCTTTCGATTTTGAACCTTCATATTCGTAAACGTGTCATATATCCAAAGGCACCCGCAGATTCTATAAATCGTTGTTTCTTCTTCCCCCTAGCTTTTTGAAATCAGGAAGCGCGAAAATGTCCCCCCCGTTGTTTTGAATATTTTTATACTGACCAAGAAACGGTTGGGCGTAGCGTCTGATGCCTCAAAAAATTTGGGTCGATACCGAATGTTTTTAAATGGGAAGGGGTTTTTAAAAGGGTCCCCCAGAGAGGCAAGTTGACTAGGTAGATTTGATCAAAAGCATAGCGTTGGGAGTTCTCTTGGGTTTTAGGGCTTTTTTAAATAGGGTCCAGGAGATCGCGAGCGCGGAAACGGTATTCCCAATTTTAAAAGTGTTGATTGCTGAATTTCCTGAAAAGCTTTTTTTTAAGAGAATTTTTTGTTCAAGCAGATTTTTTCATTGGGTCTCGTTTCCGCTGATGGAGCCTTTTTGAGATTTTTTTGATGCCCCTCATTTTTTTTCGAGCGAATTAAAGTTTGCTCTGGATCTACTTGCTGCTGCTTTTTGATTGTGT
>NW_027623584.1:0-9702 GCF_034508935.2 Berghia stephanieae
TAATACAAAAATAATCAAGAATCAAAAATTTTCCTCACTCAATAATGAATAATCACCCACATAAAAATAAAATAACAAAAAATAATATCTCAAAATTAACAAAATCAAACAAACTAAATAAATATCATAATGAAATCAATTAAAAATTATTAATAAAGAATAAAACTAAATAAAATGATAAATATTTCACAAAAACGAAGATCAATTTAAAATGAATTTATAAAATCGAAATTCAAAACATTCAACAAACACTAAAAAAAAAATTGAAAAATATAAATTCATCATCTACTTAAAATGAAAATCAAAACGACTTTCAGCAAAATTCAATTTGTATCTGAAAAATTGATTAAAAATCGTAATTACCAAAACGAAAATAAAAACAAATTAAAATCAAATTAAATTAATCAGTTAAAATCGAATAAAATGAATTTACAAATTCAAATTTCATAATTGAAAAATCGAATTAAAAATCGAATTAAAAAATAAAATAAATTAAATCCAATTAATGATTAAAATGAGATCAACAAAATAATCCAATCCAACCGAATTAAAACGTAAACCAAAAATAAAAAGAACGAACTCAAACTTCTAATTGTGATCATGTAAAATTTAAATCGATTACGTAAAACGAAAAAATCAATACTAAAAAATAAAATAACGAATCAATATATTTCAATGATCAATCAATCGATTTAAAATCATCACATGTGAAATGAATTTAAAATAATACCGACAAATATTTATGAACTTGAACTAAATTCAAAAAAAATAAAGACCCAAAAAAAACGAAAAAAAAAACAAACCAATTTACTTACATTGGAATCTCAATGCAACGATTTTCAGCAAATCAGTTCTGTAAAACGAATAAAATGCAATTTACCGAAAAAATGAAAATCAAATCGTACTCATATATTTCAAGTGAACTCGAACTTCAAATCGATTTTCACAAATTGAGATCATCAATTGTCAAATTCGAAATTTGAAATCGTCAATTTACCAAAACTGGAAATCAATAAATCCAATTTATTTTATCTAATCTAAGCTAAGCGTATTCAAATATTCAGATTACGAAACTCGAATGAAAATCGTATCCCCCCCCCCTCAAAAAAAGAAAAGAATGGAACTCAATACTTATGTATCTCAGTTCAAAGATTCATGCAAAAATGTATTTTGTGAAATGATTTGAAAATGCAATTACCGAAAAAAAATGAAAAAAATCAATGTAACTCCATTATTTTCACATTTTCTGACTGATAACGATTCATAATCGAATTCCAACAAAAAATGAGATTCACATTACATCCAAAATTTTAATTTTGATCATTGTAAAACTCGAAATGCCAAAGTCGACTATTTCAAGCAAAAATTGAAGATTCCATCAGATTGTCGAAAACTCGGAAATTGAAAATCGTCAATTCCCCCCCCCCCCTCAAAAAAAAAACGAAAAATGAAAATCTGAATCAAATTCACTTTTACTTGTGAACCGAGATGCTCACGTCTTTCACAAAATTCGAGTTTCATGTGAACTAATGAAAATTAATTACCGAAAAAACTAAAAATCAAACTGTAAACCTATTATATTTCACATTGTGAAATCGAAGCTCAACGATATTCATGCAAAATTCGATTACAATTCGAAATTCGAATAAAACCAAAATTTCACCAAACGAAATCAATAAATCAATTATTGACATGTAAAACTAGATGCCAAGCGTATTCACAAATGAAGATATAATGCAAATCGATTGAAAAATCCAAATTCCCCCCCCCCCCAAAAAAAAACGAAAAATAAAAACGAACTCAATCTACTTCTAAACATGATCTCGAGATCAAACGCTTTTATGAAATTCGAGTTTCATATTAAATCGGATAAAATCGAATACGAAAAAAAAAATCAATCGTAATCCTAATATTTTTCACATGTGAACGAAGTTCAATCGACTTCTCAAATTCGATCAATGTCAAACGTTAAATCGTCAATTCCCTAAAACGTAAATCGAATTAAACCAATTATTTGATCTGACTGATGCTCAAGCATTCAGCAAATGAAGATCACGATGCGAACCGAATGAAAATTCAATTCCCCCCCCCCCCCAAAAAAAACGAAAAAAAATGACCAACTACTTCAACAGTGATCTCAAAGTTCAAGACTCTTAAAATGATGTTTCATATTGAACTGAATTAAAATCAATTACGAAAAACTGAAAAATAAACTAACTCATATTATTTTTCAACATGGAACCGAACTCAACGACTTTCATCAAATCGAAGATTTCACAATGCGAATCGGATGAAACGCAAATTCCAAAACGTGAAAAGAAATCAAAATCAATATTTTTCATTGTAACTCTGATCCAAAGCACTATTTCACAAATGAAGATCTCAATTGCGAAAACTCGAATTGAAAAAATCGTCAAATTCCCCCCCCCCCCCCCCCCTCAAAAAAAAAAAATACGTGAAAAAAATGAAAAATCTGGAAACTCCAAAATTCTACTTTCTAAACATTGTGAATCTCGAAAGATGCTCAAAACGGACTCTTTCATGCAAAAATTCGATGATTTTTCATACTGTTGAAACTCGGAAATTTGAAAAAATCGTCAAATTTCACCGAAAAAAACTGAAAAAAATCAAAATCTGTAAACTCTAATATTATTTTTCAACATTGTGAAACTCGAAAGACTTCAAAATCGACATTTCATGCAAAAATTCGAAGATTTCATCAGATTGTCAAAATTCGGAATTTGAAAAATCGTCAAATTTCACCATAAACGTGGAAAAATCGAAATTCAAAATCCAAAATTTTAATTTTGATCATTGTAAAACTCTGAAGATGCTCAAAGACGACTATTCAAGCAAAAATTGAAGATTTCATCAGATTGCGAAACTCGAAATTTGAAAAATCGTCAATTCCCCCCCCCCCCTCAAAAAAAAAAAAAGTGAAAAAAATGAAAAATCTGGAAACTCAAAATTCTACTTTCTAAACATTTGAATCTCGAAAGATGCTCAAAACGGACTCTTTCATGCAAAAATTCGATGATTTTGTCATAATGTTGAAAACTCGGAAATTTGGAAAAATCGTCAAATTTCACCGAAAAAAACGTGAAAAAAATCAAAATCTTTAAACTCCTAAATTATTTTTTTTCACGAAAGATGCTCAAAACGGAATTTTCATGAAAAATTCGATGATTTTCATACTTGAAAATAGAAATTTAAAAAATCGTAAATTACCAAAAAAAACTGAAAAAAATCAAAATTCTTAAATCCTAATATATTTTTCAAACATTGTGAAAACTCGAAAGACGTTCAAAATCGATATTTCAGCAAAATTCAAATTTCATAATTGTCGAAAATTGGAAATTAAAAATCGTAATTTTACCATAAAGTGAAAAATCGAAAATTCAAAATCCAAATTTAATTTTTGATCATTAAAACCTGAAGCCACACATCAGCAAATTGAACAATTGTCGAAAACTGAATTTGAAAAAATCGCAAATCCCCCCCCCCCTCAAAAAAAAAAAAACGGAAAATAAAATCTGAAACCCAAAATTCTACTTTCTAAACATTGTGATCCGAAGATGCTCAAAACGGACTCTTTCATCAAAAATCGATATTGTCATATGTGAAAACTGAAATTTGAAAATCGCAAATTTACCGAAAAAACTAAAAAATCAAAATCTGTAAACTCCTAATTATTATTTTCAACATTGTGAACTCGAAAGACGTTCAAAATCGACTATTCATGCAAAAATCAAGATTTCATCAGATTGTCAATTCGAATTTGAAAAACGTCAATTTCACCATAAAACGGGAAAAATCGAAATTTAAAAATCCAAAATTTATTTTGACATTTAAAACTCTGAGAGCTCAAGCGACTATTTCAAGCAAAAATGAAGATTCCAAGATTGAAAACTGGAAATTAAAAAGATCGAAAAAAAAAAAAAAAAGAAACGAAACCAAAAACTCAAATGTGATCGAAATGTCAAAATCTACAAAATTCATGTTCAACTTTAAACAATAAAAAATCGTCAATAAAAAAAAACTGAAAAATCAAAAATTACTCCTTTATACAACATTGTGAACCGAAAGAGTTCAAAACGACTTTCATGCAAAAATTCGAAGATTTTCAATTTGAAAATCGGAATTGAAATCGTCAAATTTCACCAAAAACGTGAAAAATCAAAATTTAAATCCAAATTTTATTTACATTGTAAACTCGAAGATCAAAACGACTATTTCAGCAAAATTGAAGATTTCATCAATTGTCGAAAATCGGAAATTTAAAAAATCGTCAAATTTCCCAAAACTTGTAAAAATTTTTACATTGAACTGAGTGCTCAACGTTTCAAAAAATCATCAATTGTCGAAAACTCGAAATTGAAAAAATCGTCAAATTCCCCCCCCCCCTCAAAAAAAAAACGTGAAAAAATGAAAAATCTGGAAACTCCAAAATTCTATTTCTAAACATTGTGAATCTCGAAAGATGCTCAAAACGACTTTTCATGAAAATCGATGTTTTTCATATTTGAAAACTGGAAATTGAAAATCGTCAAATTTCAACGAAAAAAAAACGAAAAAAATCAAATTGTAAATCCTAAATTATATTTTTCAACATTTGAAACTCAAAGACGTTCAAAATCGATTTTCATCAAAATTAAGATTTCATCAGATTGCAAAATTCGAAATTTGAAAAATCGTCAATTTCACCATAACGTGGAAAAATCGAAATTAAAATCCAAAATTTATTTGATCATTGAAACTCTGAAGATGCTCAAGAGACTATTTCAAGCAAAAATTGAAGATTCATCAGATTGCGAAAACTCGAAATTTGAAAATGGTCAAATTCCCCCCACCCACACCCCCTCAAAAAAAAACGTGAAAAAAATGAAATTGGAACTCCAAATTCTACTTTCTAAACATTGTGAACTCGAAAGATGCTCAAACGACTCTTCATGCAAAAAATCATGATTTTGTCATACTGTTGAAAACTAGGAAATTTGAAAAATCGCAAATTTACGAAAAAACGTGAAAAAATCAAAATCTGTAAATCCTAAATATTATTTTTCAACATTGTGAACTCGAAAGACGTTCAAAATCGCTTTTCATCAAAATTCGAAGATTTATCAGATTGTCGAAATTCGAATTAAAAATCGTCAAATTTCCCATAAACGGGAAAATCGAAATTCAAAAATCCAAAATTTTAATTTTTGATCATTTAACTCTGAAGAGCTCAAATCGACTATTTCAAGCAAATGAAGATTCCATAGATTGTCGAACTCGAAATTTAAAAATGTCAAATTCCCCCCCCCCCCCCCCTCAAAAAAAAAAACGGAAAAAAAGAAAATTGGAAACTCAATTTACTTTCTAAACATTGTGATTCGAAAGATGCTCAAACGACTCTTTCATGAAAATTCGATGATTTTGCATACGTGAAAATGGAAATTGAAAATCGCAATTAACCGAAAAAAAACGTGAAAAAAATCAAAAATGTAAACTCCTAATTATTATTTCAACATTGTGAAACTCGAAAACGTTCAAAATCGACTATTTATGCAAAAATTCGAAGATTCATCAGATTGTCGAATTCGGAATTTGAAAACGTCAAAATTTCACCATAAAACGTGGAAAAATCGAAATTTCAAAAATCCAAAATTTAATTTGTCATGAAAACTCTGAAGAGCTCAAAGTCGACTATTCAAGAAAAATTGAAGATTCCACGGACTCTTTCATGCAAAAATTCGAAAGATTTGTCATAATGTTGAAAACTGAAATTTGAAAAAATCGTCAAATTTCAACCGAAAAAAAACGTGAAAAAATCAAAATCTGTAAACTCCTCAAATTATTATTTCAACATTGTGAAACTCGAAAGACGTTCAAAATCGACTATTCAATGCAAAAAATTCGAAGATTTCATCAATTGTCGAAAATTCGGATATTTGAAAAAATCGTCAAAATTTCACCATAAAACGTGGAAAAATCGAAAATTCAAAATCCAAAATTTTAATTTTTGATCATTGTAAAAATCTGAAGATGCTCAAAATCGACTATTCAAGCAAAAAATTGAAGATTTCATCAATTGTCGAAAACTCGGAAATTTGAAAAAATTCGTCAAATTCCCCCACCCCCCCCTCCAAAAAATGAAAAAAAACAGAAAAAAAATTAAAAATCATGAAAACCAAAATCTACATTCTAAACATTGTGAAACTCGAAAGATGCCAAAACGGACTCTTTCATAAAAATATCGATGATTCTTCAACTGTTGAAAACTCGAAATATGAAAAAATCGTCAAATTACTCAACCGAAAAAAAAAAGTGAAAAAAACAAAATCTGAAACTCCTAAAATTATTTTTTTCAACATGTGAAACTCGAAAGACTTAAAAATCGACATTTCATACGAAAAATAAAGATTTCATCAATTGTCGAAAATTCGAAATTGAAAAAAACTTCAAAATTTCACATTAAAAACGTGAAAATCGAAATTTCAAAAATCCAAAATTTTAATTTCTTAAAATGAAAATCAAATCTCAAAAGTAATTGATAAACTTTCAAGCAAAAATTGAAAATTCTCAAGATTGTCAGAAACTCGGAAATTTAAACAAATCCGCCCCAATCCCCCCCCCCCCCACAAAAAAAAAAAAAAAATACTGAAAAAAATGAAAAATCTGGAAACTAAAATTCACTTTCTAAACATTGTGAATCTCGAAAGATGCTCAAAACGATCTTTCATGCAAAAATCGATGATTTTGTCATACTGTTGAAAACGGAAAATTGAAAAATCGTACTAAATTTATACCGAAAAAAAACGAAAAAATCAAAATCTGAAATCCTAAATTTTATTTTTCAAATTGTGAAACTCGAAAGACGTTCAAAAATCGACTATTTCATGCAAAAATCGAAATTTCATCAGATTGTCGAAAATTTCGGATATTTAAAAAAATCGTCAAAATTCACCATAAAACGTGGAAAAATCGAAAATTCAAAAATCCAAAATTTAAATTTTTGACATTTAAAAATCTGAAGATTCTCAAAGCGAAATTTCAAGCAAAAATTGAAAGATTATCAGATTTGAAATACTCGGAAATTTGAAAAAATCGTCAAATACCACCTCCACCCACCCCGCCCCATCAAAAAAAAAAAATTGAAAAAAATAAATAAACTGGAAACTCCAAAATTCTTCTTTCTAAACATTGTGAATCTCGAAAATATCTCAAAAGGATCTTCAAGCAAAATTCGATGATTTTGTCATATGTTAAAACTCGAAATTTGAAAACATCGTCAAATTTAACCGAAAAAAACGTGAAAAAATCAAAAATCGTAAATCCTAAATTATTATTTTTCAACATTGTGAAACTCGAAAGACGTTCAAATCGACTATTTCATGCAAAAATTGAAGATTTCATCAGATTGTCGAAAATTCGGAAATTTGAAAAAATTGTGAAAATTTCACCATAAAACGTGGAAAAATCGAAAATTTCAAAATATCCAAAATTTTAATTTTTGAATCATTGTAAACTCTGAAGATGCTCAAAGACGACTATTTCAAGCAAAAATTGAAGATTCATCAGATTGTCGAAAACTCGGAAATTTGAAAAAATCGTCAAATTTCCGCCCCCCCCCCCCCTCCAAAAAAAAAAAATCGTGAAAAAAATGAAAAATCTGAAACTCAAAATTCTACTTTCTAAACATTGTGAATCTCGAAAGATGCTCAAAACGGACTCTTTCATGCAAAAATTCGATGATTTTGTCATAATGTTGAAAACTCGGAAATTTGGAAAAATCGTCAAATTTCACCGAAAAAAAACCTGAAAAAAATCACAAATCTGTAAACTCCTAAATTATATTTTCAACATTGTGAAACTCGAAAGACGTTCAAAATCGACTATTTCATCAAAAATCGAAGATTTCATCAGATTGTCGAAAATTCGGAAATTTGAAAAAATCGTCAAATTTCACCATAAAACGTGAAAAATCGAAAATTCAAAAATCCAAAATTTAATTTTTGATCATTGTAAACTCTAAGATGCCAAATCGACTATTCAGCAAAATTGGAAGATTCCATCAGATTGTCGAAAACTCGGAAATTTGAAAAATCGTCAAATTCCCCCCCCCCCCTCAAAAAAAAAAAAACGGAAAAAAATGAAAAATCTGGAAACTCCAAAATTCTACTTTCTAAACATTGTGAATCTCGAAAGCTCAAAACGGACTCTTTCATGCAAAAATTCGATGATTTTGTCATACTGTTGAAAACTAGAAATTTGAAAAAATCGTCAAATTTCACCGAAAAAAAACGTGAAAAAAATCAAAAATCTGTAAACTCCTAATTATATTTTTCAACATTGTGAAACTCGAAAGACTTCAAAATCGACTATTTCATGCAAAATTCGAAGATTTCATCAGATTGTCGAAAATTCGGAATTTGAAAAAATCGTCAAATTTCACCATAAAACGTGGAAAAATCGAAAATTCAAAAATCCAAAATTTTAATTTTGATCATTGTAAAACCTGAAGATGCTCAAAGCGACTATTTCAAGCAAAAAATTGAAGATTCATCAGATTGTCGAAAACTCGGAAATTTGAAAAAATCGTCAATTTCCCCCCCCCCCCCCCCCCAAAAAAAAAAACGTGAAAAAAAAGAAAAATCTGGAAACTCCAAAATTCTACTTTCTAAACATTGTGAATCTCGAAAGATGCTCAAAACGGACTCTTTCATGCAAAAATTCGATGATTTGTCATATGTTGAAAACTCGGAAATTTGAAAAATCGTCAAATTTCACCGAAAAAAAACGTGAAAAAAATCAAAATCTGTAAACTCCAAATTATTATTTTTCAACACTGTGAAACTCGAAAGACGTTCAAAATCGACTTTCATGCAAAATCATTTCATATGTCAAATTCGGAAATTAAAATCGCAATTTCACAAACGTGAAATAAAATTTCAAAAATCCAAAATTATTTTGATCATTGAAAACTCTAGGCCAAACGACTATTTAGCAAAAATTGAAGTTCATCAATTCGAACGATAAAATTAATCCCCCCCCCCCCCCCCTCAAAAAAAAAACTGAAAAAAATGAAAAATCTGGAAACTCCAAAATTCTACTTTCTAACATTGTGAATCTCGAAAGATGCTCAAACGACTCTTTCATGCAAAAATTCGATGATTTTGTCATACTGTTGAAAACTGGAAATTTGAAAAAATCGTCAAATTTAACCGAAAAAAACTGAAAAAATCAAAAATCTGTAAACTCCTAAATTATATTTTTCAACATTGTGAAACTCGAAAGACGTTCAAATCGACTATTTCATGCAAAAATTCGAAGATTTCATCAATTGTCGAAAATTCGGAATTTGAAAAAATCGTCAAATTTCACACATAAAAGTGGAAAAATCGAAAATTTCAAAAATCCAAAATTTTAATTTTTGATCATTGTAAAACTCTGAAGATGCTCAACGTGAAAAAAATCAAAAATCTGTAAACTCCTAAATTATTATTTTTCAACATTGTGAAACTCGAAAGACGTTCAAAATCGACTTTTCATGCAAAAATTCGAAGATTTCATCAGATTGTCGAAAATTCGGAAATTTGAAAAAATCGTCATAATTTCACCATAAAACGTGGAAAAATCGAATATTTCAAAAATCCAAAATTTTAATTTTTGATCATTGTAAAACTCTGAAGATGCTCAAAGACAACTAGTTCAAGCTAA
>NW_027623585.1:2500-5000 GCF_034508935.2 Berghia stephanieae
AGGAAAAGATTAATATGACCTTAATTTTTCAGTTAAGCAAATCCCTTCACAATATGGCAATTAAATAAACTGCCCCCCCCCCCCCTTTCTGCATTTATTTTGACCATATTTTGGTTATGCCATCGTCTTCATTTTTTTACAGGTGCTGAAGTAGCCTAATCCAAAGTGTTGCAAGCATAAAGTAATTAACAATCAATCTCTCTCTCTCTCTCTCTCTCTCTCTCTCTCTCTCTCTCTCTCTCTCTCTCTCTCCCCCTCTCTCTTTTTCTCTTTCTGTCTCTCTCTCTCTCTTTCTCTCTCTCTCTCTCTATCTCTCTCTCTCTCTCTCTCTCTCTCTCTCTCTCTCTCTCTTTGTATTGACGGCAAGATGATAATGGGTGATATTGGCCCTGTTATTGAGTCCCGTTGACAAATTATTATTTTCATCAGATATCTTGTAAAGAATAATTTCCATTGAGGATGAATAAAAGGATGTTAAAACTTAATTTTATAAATAAACCCGAAAAAAAGGAGAGGCAGAATCCTTAAAATTATTTTGCTCTTGGAATCTATTTCTCATAGAAGTTCTATTCTCCCTATTTGAACCAGCCCCGACTTTTTCTTGGGTGATTTTAATTGTAAGTCGATATATTTTTTGACTCTCCACTATCTCCTATATAGGCGCTTAAATGACCTAATACTAATACTGATGCAAACGCCCTAAAATGGATAAAAAAGCAAAACAAATAAAAGTAGTTTAATTGACGTTACCCTTTGTTGTGGTCTCATGTCACGTTCACACGTTTCAGCGTCATTTAAAAGTTATTTTTAGATTACCTTTAGAAATAAAAAGCAGGAAACATCTTGGTAAAAAAATAGATCACAGCACCGTGCCAAATATTTGTTTATATTTACTGATTTGTTATAATCTAAACAAATACAGTCCACTCCGGATAATCGAAACTCGGTTAATCGCAACATTTCCCAAGCAACGGAATTAATTCTATATAAAAGTCACCGGTTAATTGCAACAAACTTTGGTTAATCGCAAGCTTTTTTTTGCCCTCAAAAAGTGGTAAATTAAAAAAAATCAATGTAACAAAATATCATGATTAAATTTCATCATGGAAGAAATCGTGACAGGTTGAAAAAATGAGAGTGAGCGGGATTTAATGCTAAAGTAGTGTGTCACAACTTTATTTTAGACAAAAGAGGGCGGGGCTTTGTAGTTTGGGTTTGTTATTTCATCTGTGGCCATTAAATAGGCGTTGAGGGTGCTGGTCATAGTCTTTAAAAGAGGAAGACTGCCATTTTAAAAGAGAGACTCAGCGATATCCTTTGTTTTGAGATTGACAACTGTGCAATGTATCCAACGAGTTTGGTGATAACTTACTGTCTCTCGTCATGGCTAATCTCTTTGACTCTTACAAATGTTGAGAACAAAAGAGTGAAAGTGGATCAAATCTGAATAAGATGTAGACTTGCATCAAAGCTGCTTTTGCTTGACATAATCCATACAGGCTGCCATAGGGTTTTTAATTCAATCATGGAGCTCAGTCTGTGGCGGACTAAGAACAATTTTTACAACTGGTTTGAATTTACCATATATGTGTACAATGTTGCAATAGTGGACTGGAATCCCAACTTCGGTTAATTGCAACATTTTCGCTGATCCCAAGGTGTTGCGATTATCCGGATTGGACTGCGTATTGAGCTTGACAAACTTGAGCTGTTATATAGAGCGATATCCACTCAACGTGCTCAAGAAAACAACGAGAACACTTGAAATGTAGGATGAAACATGATGCCTGTTTGGCGATGTTATTATAATATTCTCACAGACAACTCTGTTAATGGCCTGATACTCATTTTACACTTGAGTACAGTAAGAGCATGTGAGTAAAGAGCATTTTCCAAGGACTCAAATATGCACCACTCAGAGTGGGACTTAAAGCTAGGACTTTCCAATTCGAGGGCGAGTGTCATAGCACAAGACCAAATAGCCGCACAAAAAAAAAATATATATTACATTTTAATCAGGCAAAATCCATAGACAGAGACTTTGTCATTCTCTTGTCATCTCATATTTGTGCAATCATTAGTTATACAATAATGTGACCACAACTCTTTGGGAGAAAATTTTGCCAAATATTTGTTGAGTATACTTAAACTACCAAGTTTTGATCTGGATTAAAACATGGTGTATCTGTTCCCTACTCGAACTAATTCCCTTTTGTCTTACTTTTTTCCAGTAATTCTAGAAATTTTTGACTACCCCATTTTCTTCCTATTTATCGGCGCTCATATGACCTAAATGTGTTACAATTGCCGAAAAGCAACTCACCATTCATTCCAATTGTCTCCTCCTCCTGTTGCAGATCCTCATCAAATCTTCTATGTGAGTGACGTAACATTCAAGAAGTGATAATACACTTGAAACAGAAATGGAACTATCTATGTCAAGAAGTGAACAACTCTTCATCGGATGATTTTGGGAATACATATCTTTCTTCATTTGACG
>NW_027623586.1:0-9707 GCF_034508935.2 Berghia stephanieae
CAATACTATAGATAACGTAAAAATCGCACTTCGTCTTCAGTGTCACTTATCGTGTACTTCTGGACATTGATCACACGATCACAGTTTTGAAAATAGATAAGGCCAAGGTAGGGTACTGGTCTGTATGAATGTGTATTGTCCAAAGAGACACGGTCTTGTCTTGTAATGGTGGCCGCTACACACCTCAGTTACGAGTAGAACCATCAGTTAGAAATGTGAATAATCCTTCAATTAAACCCAAAAAAAACAACATTCGCATCTAAATTGAATTGAATAATATTTTTATTGTCGTTCAAAATACATATGCCTACATACTTTTTGTACAAAAACAGCAACTAGAACCGACGTGCACTTATTTACAGTTCTGATAACCCAATTCCTTACCCACCATCATCAACAACAACAAATTATATATTAAAAATAATAATTTTAAAATCTGATTTTAAATCAAAAAGTATTTTTAACTTTTAGGCTTGTTAAAAACTTAAGAATTTTTATTGTTTTCATGATTGTAGACGTAGAGGACAATGATATGGTGCAATCAAAAAGAAGAAATGTGACCCATCGTCTCAAAACGGTATTATGTCGGAACGAACCATATGCTTAAAGGCCGAATTTAATGTTAAACTGGTCAAAAATATTAAATGTTGACATTAGCACCATAAAATATGGTATCCATTCCCCTCAATAAAATAATACAAACTCAACACAAGTCTGATATTTCTGGCGATAAATTCAATTTTCAACATCTTAACCATCCCGACTTACTACCGTTTTGAGGTGAAGGGTCACAAATAGGATTTCGTAAAGGAGTATTTAGGATTTCAACCCCCCCCCCCCCCCCCCCCCCCCCCCCTTCCCGATAAAATAAATAGGTAGATAGAGTTCCCTTTATTCATCCCAAAGGGAAAATTTATCTATAGGGTCTATTCCAAGGGCAGACTGGCAAAACCCAAGCGACAGTCGCAGTGCAGCACCGTAAACTCTGCTAGGGCGAGGTGACTTGCTCAAGGCCACACAGCACAAATTGTAGTCGAACTCGGTTCGTAGGATTTGGTTGACAGATCAGGTTTTCAACCTACCTCGGAAAATTGGATTGACGCCACAATTCGCTAAGAACATTCCACGACATAATATCCCAATCTCCTTTATTAAGAGTTGCTTGAGCAAACTCAAGAGATGAAGTGAGTAGGAAAGTGCCAGAAGACAATAGAGAATAAAAATTTCGCGTCGGTTATGGGGGTTTGAACCCGCGACCTCACTGGTACGACAGCTCCGCCTGGCCGAGGAGAGCGTGACTCTACCGTATGAAATTGTTCGAACCCCCATCACCGCCGTGAAATGTTTATTCTCTATTGTCTTCTGGCACTTTCCTACTCACTTCATCTCTTGTTGTTATCAACATAAGTGCCTGCTCCACTCACTTTTTTGAGCAAACTCACTACCCCGCCATTGTCTACAAGTAGGTCGTGCATACCTATCCACGTGATCATATAATATCAGTTACATCATGTTGTCAAAAGCTAGATAGTTATTTATTGGGACAGGAAAAATAACACTGATAAAAATTTGACCCTGAAGAGGATTAGGTTAGATTATCTTGTGTGATAGAGTAGCCAGTGGTCAAGGATGTTGGATGAGTTAAATGAATTCCAGAACATTCTTCTTATTTGACATTAATCAAAATTACTAGCAATATCCAAATTGGATTCAATAGTCTGATGTCACGTCGCCCAGCAACAGCGGCCATCGTGGTTCTAAACAAAGAAAATCTGTACTTTTTATTCTTCATGCTGGCTAGAACGTTTCATATTTCTTGTGATCAGAATGTGTACAAGTCAAAACATGATCAGATTTATAATGGGTTTTTTTTCCTCTGGATACGTTTTTATGCTCGTCGGAGAAATATTTCATAAGGGCGTCCGCAATTGTTCCGATAGTTTAGAGCCTGTTACTAAGTTACCATGCGTCATTACGAGGGAAGTGACGTTACGACTGTTGAAGCGTATTCCGGAAGCTTCATTCAAGGCTATTATCAATAGGATTCCACAGTCTGACGTCACGTCCGCCTAGCAACGAACCGGCTGGCTCTAAACAAAAAAATCCATGCTTGGTCCGGGAAAGGAATAATTGAAAAATCGCTCAAAAAACTATTTTTATCATAAATATGGTCCAGTGTTTTGTACCCGATTGTCTGCACCAGTCGGAGAGTCACTCCTGCAAGTTTTACAGATTCCCAAATGGAGAGGCAGACAAAAAATTGAGGAAAAAGTGGATCACTTTAGTCAGGTAAGCACGCACTAAGTCGAACATTTGATAGAGTTCGTAGGCTAGATCTAGGTCTAGTTCTAGCTTACGTAGACCTATATTTTATGATTAAATTGTACAATTGCATGAAATTATAAATAAAAATACAATCCAAACTAAGTTTTTATTGAAGTTGAAGCTAAAATTATAGGCAATCTACACGTTTTGATGCTGAGGCTGATAGTGATAGAGAGATAAACTGAATGAGAGTTCAGTTCTTACTGATAAGTGATAATCTTTTTTTAAGGAGAAAAATAGAAGAAAGAGTAAATATATTTGTTAAAATCTTACTTTTAATTCGATACCTTTGTGGCAAATAAAATTAATTAATTAATTAAATAACGGACCCCCCCCCCCCCCCCCCCCTCGCGCAGATATTTCTCTCTTCCTCTGACACTTTCCTCTTTTTTGGAAAGTTTCTCTGCTATGCCTACCCTCCCCGACAGCCAAGGTGCCAACTCTGTGTGAACAAAGCAAGATGGCGGCAGGGACCTCTCTCCGTTACCAATGCCCGATTGTTAACACTCCAAAATTTTCATCACCGCACTGGCCAGTACAGTACTGACTGAAATAAATTCAGAAAAGTGAGTGGAGCAGGCACTTATGTTGGTAACAACAAGATATGAAGTGAATAGAAAAGTGCCAGAAGACAATAGAGAATAAAAATTTTTTTTTTTCGCGGCGGTGGTGGGGTTTGAACCTGCGACCTTATTGGTACGACAACTCCGCCTGGCAGGTGAGAGCGTGGCTCTACCGTGTGAGCTATCCACGAACACAAAAATATTCGTTTCAAACTCAAAGTCATTACTAGATCCCTCTCTCACCCACTTCTTGAGACCGCCGATTCGTTCGTACACCACCATCGCGAATAATTTTGACCAGCAGTAAAGCTTAATAGCCAATATTCTCAACACAAACATATAACATAGAAACGATTGAGACATTGAGTATGCTCCGGTGTATGGGGTGAATTTTTAATTCAGAAAAGTGAGTGGAGCAGGCACTTATGTTGGTAACAACAAGATATGAAGTGAATAGAAAAGTGCCAGAAGACAATAGAGAATAAAAATTTTTTTCGCGGCGGTGGTGGGGTTTGAACCTGCGACCTTATTGGTACGACAACTCCGCCTGGCAGGTGAGAGCGTGGCTCTACCGTGTGAGCTATCCACGAACACAAAAATATTCGTTTCAAACTCAAAGTCATTACTAGATCTTTTTTTATTCTCTATTGTCTTCTGGCACTTTTCTATTCACTTCATATCTTGTTGTTACCAACATAAGTGCCTGCTCCACTCACTTTTCTGAATTAAAAATTCACCCCATACACCGGAGCATACTCAATGTCTCAATCGTTTCTATGTTATATGTTTGTGTTGAGAATATTGGCTATTAAGCTTTACTGCTGGTCAAAATTATTCGCGATGGTGGTGTACGAACGAATCGGCGGTCTCAAGAAGTGGGTGAGAGAGGGATCTAGTAATGACTTTGAGTTTGAAACGAATATTTTTGTGTTCGTGGATAGCTCACACGGTAGAGCCACGCTCTCACCTGCCAGGCGGAGTTGTCGTACCAATAAGGTCGCAGGTTCAAACCCCACCACCGCCGCGAAAAATTTTTATTCTCTATTGTCTTCTGGCACTTTTCTATTCACTTCATATCTTGTTGTTACCAACATAAGTGCCTGCTCCACTCACTTTTCTGAATTAAAAATTCACCCCATACACCGGAGCATACTCAATGTCTCAATCGTTTCTATGTTATATGTTTGTGTTGAGAATATTGGCTATTAAGCTTTACTGCTGGTCAAAATTATTCGCGATGGTGGTGTACGAACGAATCGGCGGTCTCAAGAAGTGGGTGAGAGAGGGATCTAGTAATGACTTTGAGTTTGAAACGAATATTTTTGTGTTCGTGGATAGCTCACACGGTAGAGCCACGCTCTCACCTGCCAGGCGGAGTTGTCGTACCAATAAGGTCGCAGGTTCAAACCCCACCACCGCCGCGAAAAATTTTTATTCTCTATTGTCTTCTGGCACTTTTCTATTCACTTCATATCTTGTTGTTACCAACATAAGTGCCTGCTCCACTCACTTTTCTGAATTAAAAATTCACCCCATACACCGGAGCATACTCAATGTCTCAATCGTTTCTATGTTATATGTTTGTGTTGAGAATATTGGCTATTAAGCTTTACTGCTGGTCAAAATTATTCGCGATGGTGGTGTACGAACGAATCGGCGGTCTCAAGAAGTGGGTGAGAGAGGGATCTAGTAATGACTTTGAGTTTGAAACGAATATTTTTGTGTTCGTGGATAGCTCACACGGTAGAGCCACGCTCTCACCTGCCAGGCGGAGTTGTCGTACCAATAAGGTCGCAGGTTCAAACCCCACCACCGCCGCGAAAAATTTTTATTCTCTATTGTCTTCTGGCACTTTTCTATTCACTTCATATCTGACTGAAATAAAGAGATAAGGCCAGTCTTGCCCCACTCAACCCCAAGATCAACTCCTTTTATTATGTAAATTTAATAATTCATATTTTTATATACCTAGTTAAAATCATCAAAAGAAGTAATGAGGAGATGCGACATTTTGCTGAATGTGCGATTTCATAAAAGACAGGCGAGAGACCCATCAGTAGCCTAGTCTCTTGCATATCTTTGAGTTATCATGCATTGAGCCGGTGTCAAACAAGATAGTCTAAAACAACTTATCAAATTAAATAATAAACCCAATATGCCCAACAGAATTCTTATTTTTTTAAAAATCTTTTCTTTTCAGGAGAAAGGACAAAGATCCAACATCATCATCAAGAGTGTGTTCTTGTCACTTCAGAGATGGTGACAATGCCAACCTCCCTGAATTGTATGACAGAAATAAAAATAAATTGTTTCCATCAGAGCCAGAAAGAAAGAAAAGAAAAGTGACACAAGGAATTCCTACCCCATCTCAATTGGCACCAACATCAAGAAGCCCACCACCACCACCACCACCACCACCACCACCACCACCACCACCACCACCAACCACCACCACCATCATTATCATCATCATCATCATCATCAGCTCAACTCTCTTCATCATCATCACAAGGTCCCACCTTTAAAAAACCAGATTCCTCATCATCATTATTTTCCTCCTCATCATCATCATTATCTTCCCCCTCATCATCATCTCAACTCTCGTCATCATCATCACAGGATTCTATCTTTAAAAAAACAGATTGTAGAACAAGTGAGAATATTTTTAATAGAACAACAAATTTAATTCAAGAACATGAAATTACAGACAAAAATAAGGAAATAGCCAGCTTAAAAAAACAACTTAGTTACATTAAACGCACGTACACTGTTTCAAGCCTTACAGAAAAAGTTCTTCGAATGGAGACAGGTGTACATTCTTTTAAAATATTTAATATTATTGTTCAATATGTTGAGCGCTTTAGAGGTAACATTATTTATTATAGTGGGTGGGAAGTTCAGGAAGAGACAGTTGCATTAAAAGACCAAATTTTCATCACACTTATGAAACTTAGACAGAATTACACCAACCTTCATATTTCACAATTGTTTAGCGTTAGTGAAAGTACTATTACAAATATTATACAAACTTTTATTCATGTTTTACATAAGCTTCTCTTTGAAAATGTTATGAAAGTTACATGCCCATCTAGACATAAAATAAGCTATCAGCTCCATCATCATTTTTAAGATTTCCAAATTGCAGAATGATTATTGATTGTACAGATTTCCAAATTGCTATTCCTAAAGAAATGGATAAACAACGGTTAACTTATTCTTCTTATAGGTCCATGAATTCTTTTAAAGCTCTCGTTGGTGTGAGTCCAAATGGTGTGATAAATTTTGTTTCTAAACTTTATCCAGGGTCTGTCTCGGATAAGGCCATTGTACAAAATTGTGGATTGCTAGAACTTTTAAGCCCTGGAGATTTAATTTTAGCAGGTAAAGGTTTCCTGATTCAAGATATTTTACCTCAGGGAGTAACTGTAAATATCCCTCCCTTTTTACATAATAAATTTACTGAAAATGAGATTTTATTAACAAAAGAAATTTCTTCATGTAGAATTCATGTTGAGAGGGCTAATGAAAGACTGAAAAATTTTAACATCCTCTCATATATTCCAACCATGTTAAGAGAAAAATCTGATATTATTTTTCAATTAGTTGCAGCACTTGTCAATCTCCAGTCTCCTCTTATTAAGGAGACTGCATTTTGTTAGCTTTGCCATTTATTTTGTACAACACACATATTTTGTTCATCATCATCAAATCACCATTCAAAATAATGGTTTTGTAGGTCACCCATACATGATATTATATGATAAACATGAAAAATTATGGCATTGTTGTATCCATGTATGTTCAATGTCTTTAACATTGTTAAATAAAACATATGACAAATTAGCTTTGGACTGAATCAAATTGTCAGTCCTGGGTGAGGTTCCTGACCTCCCATAATGGGAAGGGAGGTACATACTGTGTCTTCTATCTCCCTATATCTGATTTCCAAAATGATTTCTCTCTTTGTTTTGGGATGAGATTACTTGGTTTTGTCCTGGCCCTGGCCGGATACCCTAGCTGGGAGGGAAACAAATGTATAGTTAGAGTTTTGAGAGACAATATTTTTTCCTTGTAAATATTCTCTCTGTTATGCACTGTATTATTTTTTCCTTTTACATATTATCTTATCTTATTAAAAGCTGAATATAGGAATTACTCTTTAAATGCCTTATACAATAGTTTATAAGTACAGAATCTTATATAGCTTGTGTATTGTATCATTCACAGAGTTTTACACACTTTGAATGTAAGGAAAAAATATATCAATAGGACAATGTACAGTCGAAAATTACTACAGTTCACTCTGGATAATCGCAACTCGGTTAATTGCAACTTTCGGTTAATCGCGAAATTTCCCAAGAAACAGAATTAATTCTATATAAAAATCACTGGTTAATTGCAACAAACTTCGGTTAATCGCAACAAATTTTCGCCCTCAACAAGTGGTAAATTCAAGAAATCAATCAATATATAACTGCCATATGGTTTTTATTTCAATCTTATTGCTCAGTATGTTGTGGACTAAGAACAATGTTAACAACAACTGGTTTGAGTTTACCATATATGCGTTAAATGTTGCAATAGTGGACTGGAAACTAAACTTCGGTTAATCGCAACATTTTCGCTGATCCCAAGGTGTTGCGATTATCCGGAGGGAACTGAAGTTATTGAAAATTGTTCATGATCGAATAAATCATAAATGTACAAAGTTCATTGTATAATGAAATATTAACAACAATAATCATGAAAGCAAAACCATAACAATCATGCATAAGTCTCTGATAAATTAGTCATACTTAAATCTCAGAGACGTTAACTCCCTATTAACTTATTTTGATCTGAAATCTTGGAATATATATTTTATATTTGTCGTCTCTGGTATATTTAATCTTGGAAAATGTAAACAAAATTGATGGATTTATATCATTTATATTATGAATTATCTTGTAGAGCTGTATTAAATCTCCCCTAATTCTTCTGTATTTGAGACTCGTAGATCAAGACATATATGTATGATTTGTAAACAATTGAGTGAGTTCCTCTTGGCAGGGACCTGTGCTTGTGTCTGGATAGGACATTTAGTGGTCTCAAACTAATTACACAGATAGTGTGCTCTTGGAATCGACATCTGTTCCCTATTTGAACCATACCCTTTGTCTCCCTTATTCTTGGGTGCTTTTATTGTAATTCTAGAACTTTTAACTTTCCCATTTTCATCCATTTTACTGGCGCGGATATGACCTAAATGTGTTACAAGCGCGTAAAACCTTTAAAAATAAACAAACAAACAAATTGTCAATCAAATTAAATTTTGAACTAATTGTATATATAAAAATTTCATAAAATGCTGATTTCATGCCTTACCAAGTGACAGATACTGATTTGAATTTTTTTAAAAAGAGCTTTTATATAGCAATAACCACTAAACGTGCTCAAAGTACTTTACAAGGGGTCCGTGGCCAACGGCAACATTTAAATGGAGGAAGGGACATGACGCCTGTTATGCGATATTACAATTTTTTCAGACAGAGACAACGCTGTTAATGGCCTGGTACTCATTTTACATCTGAGTACGGTTAGAGAATGTGAGTAAAGAGCCTTCTCCAAGGACTCAACTATGCGCCTAGTGAGGCTCGAACTACGACCTTCTGATCAGAAAGCGAGTGTCATACCACTAGACCACATAGCCGCACATAAAAATAACGTTTTTAACAATCATTTTCTTCTTTGTATAATTATGTTATTATTATTATTATTTATTATTATTATTATTATTATTATTATTATTATTATTATTATTATATTATTATTATTATTATTAATATTATTATTATTATTATTATAGTAGTAGTAGTAGTAGTAGTAGTAGTAGTAGTAGTAGTTGTGTAATGGTTGTATGTAGTAGTAGTAGTAATTATGGGCTTATTATTATGTTAATAATCATGGTTCATATCAATTTTTTGTCATTCTAATAGATGGTGCTGTATATGATCAATAAACAATAATTCAATGGTTCCTTAAAACTTGGTGGTTTTTTTTTCAACGATTAGCTGAATCTACTAAAGGGGACACACTGTTGAATATGACAGGATACGCATGTGTTGCTCACGAGTCAGGTCTACTTAGTTCTTATCCAATCTGTTCATAAGAGGATATTTGTGTCATTATATTATTATTATATAATATACAGAAAAAAATGAGACTACCTTTATATTTATGTTATTAAAGTTTAATATCAGTTTTGTGAAAGGGATGTATAGAAATATAGGGTTTAGTACATTATTTACTTATGATATGGGTAAAAATGTGATTTTTATAAAAAATTCTTAGAACATCTAGTTTTCTTCCAAGTTTCATCTTTTGCAATAATAGATAATGACAAATCTCAAGTCCAAACTACAAAGTAACAAAATTTTCTTTTAGTGAGATATAGTTGACCCTGAAATTGATGCAGTATATATGGTTCTTCTTAAGATAATACTGACCATCAACAAATTCTAAACAAAATTTAGTATCTTTATAATCATCTTCTAAATATATCACGATGACTATAGACACATTTTATCTCAACAACACCATCCTCCCCAACAAGTCCATCAGGAGAAGCACCCAGTAATCCAGTCTCGTCAAGCCATACTCCTGTCTCTTCAACAGTGATTCCTAATTTAGCAGAAAAATATTCAATCGCTTCTTTCTCATGGTTCAAAACCCCAAGCCACCGATTTAACCCCTTGTAAAAATTTTCCTCCTAGAATCCTTTTTACTAAAGCTTGAGAATTTTTTAGTGAATAACACTGACCAAGTTACTGCTTAGCCTAC
>NW_027623587.1:0-9703 GCF_034508935.2 Berghia stephanieae
TGTACACTTCCCTGAGTTCTAGGTTCACTCCCCACTGCCACCTACTTCCCATAACTTTGTCGGGATTCGTCGGGTTTCGGCTGGTTTCGGCGGGTTTCGCCGGGTTTCGCCGGGTTTCGGCGAGTTTCGTAAAAAAGACACACCCGATTCTCGTACGCTCTCGGGAGAAGCCAAAAAGCGTGCCAAAATTCAATGTTCATGAGAGACAACCGTGCAATCGGCCAGCCAGCTGCTCCAGTTTGTCATATTGCACAGTCTGCTGGAACTCAAGGTGCTAGAACTAGAATCCAGCGAGCAATGTAATATCCCATCAGTTTTAATTTCACTGCTAAAAAAATTAGTGTCTATCAATTATGAATATAAAAAAAGAATAAATTGAAGCCACCAGTGAGAAAGAGGATACACTTCTGGTGTCTATGTTCTTGCGCAGACTGATTTATAAATTTTAAAAAATCAAGAAGAAACAAAACTTACGGTCACCAGGATAGGGACAGATGTTGCACCGTCCCCTATGTCCCCATGCTGCACCTTCAGTACAACAGCATTCAGCTCTCGTCAAGTTGCTGTTCCTGGGATCAATGCACCGGCCAAATTCAAAGCCTTCGTAACAAGAACCAGGTCTCAAATCTATTGAATAAGATGATTAAAGACTTATTATGTATTCTCCCTATTAAACAAAATTTGTCGGTATTAATAAAGACATGTCAAGTGAAAACCATTCTTCTCTACCAAAAAAAAAAGACGTATGTGTTTCCAAAGACGATGTCAATTGAAACAATCCCTCTAAAACAAATACAAGCTTCTTATAAAGACAATGCGTTATGCCTTGATGCTTAATAAACGGTTTTAAGTGGAAAAAAGTAGTGTGTGGTAGCGATTGTGTGTATAAGTTTGTGTGTATGTGTATCAGGAAGAGAGAAAGTGAAGAACAAAAGAGAGAGAGAGAGAGAGAGAGAGAGAGAGAGAGAGAGAGACGGGTGGAAGAAAAAAAAGAAAGAGAGCGAGAGAGAGAGAGAGAGAGGATGTGGGGGGGGGGGGGATAGAGAGAGAGGGGGGGGGGGGCAAGAAAAAAGTATACACAGTTATACAAAATGTCATATTTACCAACACATGCCATTCCATCGGTGGTGACTTCATAGCCAGCAGGACAGGTACAATGGAAGCCACCAGCCACATTTCTGCACTGGCCTTCATAACAGGCGGATGGCAATTCCATGCACTCGTTGATATCTATGGAAAAAACACAAATAAAATTATTACTCCCTTCCTTGCGGTATTATATAAACACCTAAGCATTTGATGAAAGAAAATAAATAATCCATCAAACACAACAACTGATGTAAGTAGGAGTCATTAGACCTGCCAATACTACGAAACAAGTCGTAGAATTACGAAAGGTTGGCGCCAATTTCACAACTTTTTGAGCATCTCGACGTCACTAAAATTTATTGAAAATGAAAGTTGATACCAGCCCAAATAATTCAAGGATTTTGAAGTGTTATTTACATGTGAGAGTAAACTGCTAATTTTCAAAGTTAACTGTAGCGACTTCAATTGTTATCGCCTGAACATTACGAATTTTTAAGTTTTCAAGTAGGTATGTCTGAATCAACTATGTTGTCCTATTGGTGAAAAATAATTTTGCCACAGAAAAGAAAAAACCAAAAGTGCCTAAAGTGGTGCAGGGTTGGGGGAGGGGGGGGGGGGGGGGGGGGCTTCCGGGTCACAGTGCAATGTCTTAACTCTTGATAATGATTAGAACAAAAATTCTTAAAAGCAACAATCAAACTCTTTAAATGCAAACATCAGTAACACTATATGGTTTGGCATCATCTTATCTTTCCTAATTGCTGAAAATATATTGGTACCCAAAATGTAATTTCAAATCTTCCCATGAGTTAAAAAAATACCCCGAGTAACAGACAAGCGTTGTGTGATAGATCCTTCTCTATTGATGATTTAAAAGTATGGAATTCCTAACCAAGCGTCAGAATTTATCACAATTTGATGGTTTGTTTTTGATTTGTTGGTTTTTTTTGTTTGTTTTTTTGGGGTTTTTTTTTTGTTTTTTTTTTTTGGGGGGGGGGGGTTTGTTAGTTTAATTTTCCTTTGTTATGTTTTTTTTTTAAATTCTCATACGTTTCTATCTGCTTCTCCCATTTTAATATTTTCATCTAAAAAATATATACAATGTGTAATGAACAATATATTGTAATTTGAGTGTTGAGGCTATTTAAGGAACAACTGGTCCATTTTGAAGTCATGTTACTGAAATGATATGACATGATATTATTATTTTTCTATCTGAATGTGATTTAGAAAGTTTTGAAATCACCTCCTTACATATTCTGCAATCCGTCCTACTTTGTAAGAATATTGGTGACCATATTGATGTAAAGATTAATTATATTTTTACCCAAGCACGTTTTCTTGTCTGGAGACAATCGGAATCCTTCAGGACATTCACAGATAAAACTTCCCTCGGAATTCTGACACGTTCCTTTATCACACATGGCGTTGAGCTCAACACATTCATCAATATCTGGTGAGATTTGATTTATGTGGATGGGATGAAGTTGGTGTTGATGACGATGATGATGATGATTGGTGGTAGTGGTGGTGGTGGTAGTGGTGGAGGTGGTAGTTGGTTTAATGACGATGCTGCTTCTGTTGCTGCATCTGCTGCTGCTGCTACTGATTATGATGATGATGATGATGATGATGATGGTGGTGGTGGTGATGGTGGTAGTTGTGATGGTGGTGGTGGTGGTGGTGGTGGTAGTTGGTGTAATGAAATGGCGATGCTGCTTCTGCTGCTGCTGATGATGATGATGATGATGATGATGATGATGATGATGATGATGACTAGCATATTGATGATGATGATGATGAGGAGGAGGAGGAGGAGGAAGAGGAGCAGAAATGGGAGGAGGATGGTGAAGATGAAGATAAAAAATCAATGACCTCTACAGTTCTGGCCGTCCTTGGACAGCGTGTAGCCATCTGGACACTGACATGTGAATCCACCTGGAGTGTTTATGCATCGCCCATTGGTACAGATGCCTATCATGGCCACACACTCATTTATATCTGGTTGAAATTGGAAAGTGCATGTTCTTAGTCAATATAAGTACACCTCTTTCTTAACATACCGATGTTCAAGTAACCTTTAAACAAAATTTTATTAAAGTTTAAAGTAAAGACAATTATAGAGATTAACATAAAGC
Organism: Berghia stephanieae; assembly: GCF_034508935.2. Classification (NCBI taxonomy): domain Eukaryota; kingdom Metazoa; phylum Mollusca; class Gastropoda; order Nudibranchia; family Aeolidiidae; genus Berghia; species Berghia stephanieae. The sequence goes on from NW_027623587.1 coordinate 3,228, forward strand.
CGTCCAAAACAGACTTGGAGGAGAAGCCTTCGCCAAGATTTGTGCGTCTCAAATCTTACCTGGAGAGGGGCAAAGGACTGTGCCAAGGACAGAAGAAGATGGAAGAGTGCTGTTGAGGCCCCATGCTCCGCCAGGAGCCAAGAGGCATAAGTCAAGTAAATCAACATAAAGTATAAGAAAAGAAAATACTCATAAACCGAACTGTTTATATCAGGAATGATATAAGGTTCTAGACAAGAGGTTGAATGTTTTCTTAATTGGATTCAATATCCTGAAGTCACGTCCGCCCAGCAACGAGCAGCTTGGTTCTAAACAAAGAAAACCGGTACTCTTTATTCTTCATGCTGGCCAGAACTTTTTCACATGTCATGAGATCAGAATGGATAAAAGTCAAAATATGAGCAGATTCATAATGCTTTTCTCCTCTAGATACACTTTTATTCTCGTCGGAGAAGTATTTCATAAGGGCGTCCCCCATTGTTCCGATAGTTTAAAACCAGTTACTAAGTAACTATGCGTTATTACGAGGGAAGTGACGTCACGACTGTTGAAGCCTATTGTTTTCATGTAAATATAGACTATTAAATTAAGAGGTTTAATGTTCCTGTATGAGCAACAACATCATTAATGGTGTCTGATACATTATTTTTGCTATTCACTGTTACGTGAAGTAAATTTGGTTAGTGATTATTATATTATAAAAAACCATGCCACTGCCAAAGGCATTATATGATTTAGTCCTAATATTCTTTCAGCATAAAATATGAGGGTATATGATATGATATAATAAGATATGACATATGATTTGATATTATAATGTATTTAAAATATACATGTTGGGAATACGCACTATTTGCGGGGAAATAAAGGCTATTCGTAACAGCACTCATCTATGTCTATTATTATATTTCTGCATTATAAGAATTTAATATAGATCAAGACGAATCTTTAAAGCCAACACCGATCAAAATCGGCCCAGTAATAAAGTCTGTAGATGCGCGCAAATGAATCTGGCAACAGGGCGGCCAGATGGTAATCCCCAACACCAAATGACCGATCATTATGCCCTAGCAGATTTTATAAATAATAATTTGAGTCAATGGGTGATAAAATTCTTTTTTTTAAAAAGGTCTGTGAGTTACTACTATATCAATCTGTAAAAAATAGATTTATGATTTTTAGATTTGCCAGTAATTCTGTGCTCGTTGGCAACAATTTAACATGGGCTGTAAGGAACGATCCTTTAGTTTGTTGGGGTTTTTTTTAATTTCGATTCCGAGAAATTCTTAAAAGACAAATCCTTTCCTTTTGTTGTTATTTTTTTCAATTCCGAGTAATTCCTGAAAGACAAATATTTTTCTTTGGTAATTGTACCTGTGCAATCTCCTGTGGCGTTAGGGTGAAGCCAGCACTGCAGTGACACTTGAACATTCCATTCATGTTATGACACGTTCCATTCCTACAGATTCCTGGTCGAGCCTCACACTCATTAATATCTGTAAATATACGAAAACGAAGCACCACAAATTTGAAGCATTTATTTATATATAGCAATATCCACATAACATTCTCAAAGCGCTTTACAAGGGGTCCCTGACCAACAGCAGCGCTTAACAGGTAGGATGAGGCATGACGCTATGCATACCAATATAAACTACTAATACAAAAAAATCACTGGCGCCGTGTACTCATCAGCTCAACTCTTTAAGTTGAATGTTAAACAAATAAATTTTATATATCTATAGCTATTGATGATAATACAGACTTTTTTTCAATCACATTGGTCGTTGATATTTCTTTTATTGATTTATACGTTATACTTTATTTATCTATTTGTTTATTTATCTATCTACCTGAATATTCCTTAGATTTCTTTTATTGATTTATTTATCATACCCTATTTATCTTTTTGTTTATTATCTTTTTAGCCGGTTATTTCTTGGTTAGAAAAGGGGAACTAACTCACCAATACAATCTTCTCTGTTGGGTGAGAGTCTGTATCCATCATTACAAATGCAAGTGTAGCTTCCGTCCAGATTGAGGCACTTTCCATGTTCACAAACACACCCGTACTTCTTCACATTCGTTTATATCTGGGAGGGGATGAGAGATTTGACCATTTAATTATAAGAACTTCTATTCAGCAAGTCGTGAGATAGAAATATTCAATAATCTGCCAGAAGATATACTCGATGGTCTTGTGATCTAAGTGATACAACATCATTGAGTTTGAACTTTTTTTATATAGCGCAAAATCCACTAAACATACTCAAAGCGCTTTACAGGGGGTTCCTGGCCAACAGCAACATTTAACATTTAGGACGGGACATGACGCCTGTTATGCGATATTACAATTTTTTTTCGGACATAGACAACACTGTTATCGGCCAGGTACTCATTTTACACCTGAGTACGGGGAGAGATTGTGAGTAAAGAGCCTTCTCCAAGGACTCAACTATGCGCCGAGCGAGGCTCGAACCCTGGACCTTCCGATCCAAAAGCGAGTGTCATACCACAAGACCTCATAGTCGCTTAATAATCTGCCAGAAGATACTCGGTGGTCTTGTGATCTAAGCGATGCAACAACATAATAGGTAGAAAAAAGTAGATGCTCCAAGAAATTGTTCTATAGCAGTTAAGTTGTCCTATAAGAGTTAATAATAACCAAGACGCTCGGACAAGGAACAGCAACACGATATTTACTAAAGCTTACTCAGGAGAATTCTATTTATGTTCAGAACTGAATTACCTACTCTTTTATTCATCAATTCAGGTTTTTATACAGGGGGAATAATCAATACAAACATTCATATATGTATACAATAAAATCTAAAACATGGATTGTCTCTCTTACATTCATTAAAAGTAGAGGGAACAGCGTAAAGCCGTGGCCTTCGTAAACTAAAGGTTTGATAGTGACCCACAAATGACGTCACAAAAGAGCGATGATCACCAAACGAAAGTAAAAAGTGAGTTGTTGTTATTAGAAGCGCTCAAGAAAACAAATGATTCCATTGGCTGAGCTATTGATTACAAATCATAATTAACTTTTCCATGTGATCTTCGTCTTCTTTTACGACGAATCTTTTAGGTTAGTATCAGGCTTGTAATTAACGAAGGCAAGGGTTAAGCCCTTTAAAATGTATTATACTGATTTTTTCTTTCAACTTAGGAGCACCATCATTATCACCAATATATGTGACCCAACGTCTCAAAACAGTATTATGTCGGAATGAACCAGATGCTATAACGTCATATTATAGTTACACTGGTCAAAAATAAGAATAATTGGTATTGAACACTCTAAAATATGATATTATGATATTCCTTCTCTATAAAGCATATAAACTCAACTTAAGTCTGATATTTCTGGCTACAAATTCAATTTTCAGCAACTTAATCATCCCGACTTAATACCGTTTTGAAACGAGGGGTCACATATTTGTTACCAACTCACACCTGTATTACACATGGTTGATTTAAATAATTAAAATGGAACCTATAATTCAAAAACAAGAGACTTATGTTAAGCTTATATCTTTTGTTTAGAAAAATGAATACTATAGTTTCATTATAATTGGAAATAGAGAGAAAGAAAAACATCCGATTACTGTAAATTTGAATTCATTTCCTTCTCACACGTTTAATCAGATAACGCATTATTTGACCATACTTTATATCAAATGAAATGTCTCCTTACCTTTACATCTCCTTCCATCGGGTCTCAAGTCGTAGCCATCTGGACAGCCACACGAGTAGTGACCAGGGGTATTGATACACTGGGCATTTCCCATGCAAGGGTCGATCTGCCTAAGACATTCGTTTTCATCTGAAATGAAAAAAAAAACAATAACATTTTAAATGAAAATATTTATTTTTTTTTTTAAATTCAGCTTTTATATAGAGAAATATCCACTAAATGTGCTCAAAGCGATTTATAGGGGGTCCCTGACCAACAGCAACACGTCACATGTAGAACGAGACATGACGCCTGTCTTAACAACCAGGTACCATTTTACACCTACGGTGAGTACGGTGAGAGAATGTGAGTAAAGAGTCCTTTCCAAGGACTCAACTATGAGCCGAGCGAGGCTCGAACCCATGCCTTCCGATCCGAAAGCGAGTGTCATAACACTAGACCACATAGCCGCACAAATTAATTATTAAATACAATACAATACCTAATGAGAGCAAAACTAGGACAACAGTGTAACCTTTGGTGCCCTGTCACAGTGGTAAATAACTGGTATACATCAGCATGATATACAGTACTACCGTACTCTGGAAAAACCCACATTTAAAAATTTGGCCAGAAAACTCGTCCTTCAAATATTAACCGATTTAAATGACCCTCATCTTGGTAAAAACTCTCAAACATGAGATTTCGCGAAGCCCCAGGTTGGAGAGTTTTTGCCAAGATGAGGGTATGGAAGGACGAGTTTTCTGGCCAAATTTTCAAATATGTGTTTTTCCGAAGTACGGTAGAGTACAGGATGTCAATTATAAAATAAATATAATATGTTACTCAACAAATTCAAACTTAAGGTGTTTTATATCTAAATTACTTTATTAAGGACATTCTGATTTTATATCAGAAAATTATTAACACTAAAGTCCTCATCAAATAATTTTTTGCTATTTTGATTAACGACGGTAATTCACATTTTCAAATATCTACATAAATTACTTTAATAGGACATTCTAATGTTACTTCAGAAAATTATTGACACAAACTCCCTCAGCAAAGAAACTTTTTCTCCATTTTTGATTAACGACGGTGATTCACATTTTAAAATAAGTAAATTACTTTATTAAGGACCTTCTAATGTTAAATCAGAAAATTATTGGCACAAACTCCCTCATCAAAGATTTTTTTTTCTATTTTTGATCAACAACGGCGAGTCACATTTTCAAATAAGTAAATTACTTTATTAAGGACATTCTAATATGTTACATCAGAAAATTGTTGACACTAACACCCTCATCACAGAAACTTTTTTCAATTTTTTGATTGCCGATGGTGAGTCATATTTTCAAATACGTCAATAAATACAATGACATTTTGTCTACACATTACCTTCACAAACTTGTCTGAGGTTGTCATAGATGTAGCCTTGAAAGCATTCACACCTAAAGCTGTAGTCCAGATCGATGCAACGTCCGTTTTTACACAGGTCGGGATTCACGTCACATTCATTGATATCTGAAAAGAAAAAAAAAATAATACATAAAATAAAATACATAGAAGGAACCAAATTGACGTCATTTTGCTCTTTATTATTGTTATTATTGAAAGTCATTTTGGTGATAAGTTATCACTAAATCATACTATAAACGTTCAAAGTTATACATAGTTTAATGTATTGGTACTTTATATCCGGTGGTGGATTGCGTGAAGATTTTACCTAAATGCAAAGCATCATTAATCAAACCAAAGCAAAAACAAAACAAACAAAAAAGAGACAAAACTATTCATTTTAATATCAGCACAATTTCATAGTGTATAAAGTTGTCTCAACGTATAGATAGTTCGAAGGTGACGTCACTTGGGTCTTTGTTATTGTTTTTTTTTGCCATCCGCGTTTATGAGTGATGCTCACTGAACTGTATTAACCTGACTATAAACGTTCTTGGATACACACAGTTTTGTGTGTTGGTCCGTTATACTTCCGGATGAGTATTATGAACTTCTTAGCCAGTGGCGGTTCTAGCCTATTTACAGTGGTTGGGCAAAGATGATCCGGTCATATATATATATATATATATATATATATATATATATATATATATATATATATATATATATATATATATATATATATTATTTATTTATTTATTTATTTTTTTTAATTATAATTTTTTTTCACCTTTAAAAAAAATATTTCAACCACAAATAATCACATTCACAATGGAATGACAATACCAGTAGATTTTAATTATTCCAAACGTAATCAAAAAATAATCACGAAAGAGAATACAACTAAAAACTAAAGCGACGAGACATAATGCGACAACACCTTGACAATAGAAGTCCATTTCGTTCACTCGAAAAATTAAAGAGATGCTTTAATCCCTCAACGGCGAGATTAATATTTCTGTTACATTACTGGTTTTCAGTAGTATGTAGTAACCTTAAAGTTTTCATCGAGAAGCAACAACAGCGATATGACTCGAGTTTCATTCAGAGCTGAAATTGCATCATTTTTACTGCTGTCTTGGTGGTTAGAATGATTGTGCCGGTGGTGGTAGTGGTTGGAATAGTGGTAGCGGTGGTGGTGGTGGTGGAGGAGGAGGAGGAAGACGAGGCGGTGAGGGAGGATGTAATTATGATAGTGGTTTTGGTGGTGCTGTTGGTTAGAATGATAGTTGTGGAGACGATTGTTGTACTTGTTGTTAATATTGTTTGTTGTTGTTGTTGTTGTTGTTGTTGTTGTTAATGATGATGAGATGTGATGATGATGATGATGATGATATGA
>NW_027623588.1:0-9704 GCF_034508935.2 Berghia stephanieae
TTTGTCTTTCCATGGCACATAAATACAATCAAATTTCTTCTTAACGTTTTCTTGTAGTATTGTTATTAAATATAATTGATATATTACTTGCTTCAAAATACATTACAAACTGATTAACTAAAAATTTTCTTCAGTCACATCTGAAAAATATTTTGTTAAACGTGCTGTCATAACTGACCACCTGATAAAACTGCTTTATGTACATCTGATAATGAAAAACATCTCACCTGTAAGATTTCAGGAATGATGGAAACACGGTGGTGTATATATTGTGCTAACCATATTGGACAGTCAGTATTCCAACTACGGAGTCCTTGCCTTGTTTTAGGAGCATGCTCACATTTCCATAGATATCAATATTGTGGAGTGTTTCAAAGTCTCGGTCAACTGAATCTGGTTTATCCTTTTCTCTCTTTGATTCTGTTGGCAATAATTGAGAAATCATAAATGATAAGTTCGCACTTTTTCACACAATTTTAAGGTGATTGTAATTTACGTTCAGCACAGAAGTATTTGATGGTATGCTACAAAATTTACTACAGAGCATTGGGGAACTAAAAAAGATTAATAGTACAATGTCATATAGTATGGTGGCAATAAATATAGATAAAAAATAAAAGCACATCACTTTATCATGATAGGCTAAACAACTGAACAGAATCAAGACTTGATTTCTATCCTCAATCTGAATCTAAAAATGTTTAGTCATTTCAAGAATTGGTCTTACATAGTATGTGCGGTATGTGGTCTGTGGTATGACACTCGCCATTGGTTAGCAAGGTCCTGTGGTTTTTAAAGTCTCGCTCTGAGTGGTGTATAGTTGAGTCATTGGAAAGGCTCTTCACTTCACATTCACTCACTGTACTCAGTGTTAAATGAGTACCTGCCGTTAAACAACATTGGTCTCGTTGAAAAAAAAAATTTGTAATTTGCCTATCACGCAACCAAGTCTCATCCGTAGTAAGTGTTGCTGTTGGCTAGGGACCCGTTGTTAAAGCATTTTGTGCACGTTTAGTTGGATATTTCCAATTTTAAATGCTCTAGCTTTCTTTTTCTTTTAAAACTTAGATTACAATATAAAATTATCAATTTGGACATCTTGGAACTCACGCTAGATTAGTTGCTTGAAATCTGTGTGGCCATTACCCACATCGGGGCTTAGAGTCAAAGGTTAAGCCCCAGACATGCTGTAATTGCATAACACTCAGACATGATTTTTTTTTAATTTTCTAATCCAAGCCCATGTTGAGACGGGTTCGGAAGTGGTAAAACATTGGGACAATGTATAATACGATAAAAGAAGCTCTTCCAAGAATTCCTCAGTTTCCACATTACTATAATTTGGAATTAGAGAAAAAAAGAATTTGAAGCCAATGATAACGCAACATGATTATGGTAATCATTAATTTACCTCACTACCGCTGCTATTTCTACTATCAAATACTACTACGACTACTAATATTAATAATACAGCTGCAAACTCCTGGATATCGTAATCGCCGGGACAGAAAATTATGTCGTTATCTAGGGGTGTCGTTATTTCAGAGATTTCAAGATATCAGCAAAAGGGGTTGTGTTGTGACCCTTGGATTAATGTGCTTCTGAGAGAAATCACGTCTCAAAAACATTAGAATGTGTATTTCTCCTGTTTACAAAGGGTTTATCAGTTACGCTTTCACTCTCCAATGTGTATTGTCATTGTTTGATCGTAAACAGTGGCCCGAAACGCCATTTGACGAACTAAAAGTAAAATAATAGAAACTATCAACGTGCCAAACATGATAATACCACACAAGAAACACTGATACAACATTTAGTTTTGGTTTTAATTCAGTTCAATCCATGTGATACTACTGGTGATGTGTTTTGAATACAAAAAATTTTATTTAGTGCATCAAAATCACAAGCACTTAAAAATTAGTAGATCTACATCTTGGGATATTAAAACAAAAAAAAAAACAAAAAAACCCCAACAAAAACAAATAAAAAATCCAGTATTTGCCACAATAAGGATAAAATCTGGACTGATGTTTTTAGAGAAAAAAAACTGATTCTTCAAATGAAAAGAATAAAGTGAAGAGGGTCGTTATTATTTTCTCCGTTGTGGTAAGTCCTTTTAAATTTAATTCATAGAAAAATTTGAAAAGGCGGAATTGTGTTGGTGTGATGGGAGGATATGAACACCATTTTAGGCAAAATCTGCTTTAGACGGAAAGATTTTTCATAGCCCTGGTCTTACGCACTACACTTCTTCCAGATTGCGGCATTGTTTAAAAAGCCAAATAAAAAAACATGTATGCTTCATATACATTATAAATAATTCAATATTATCAATGCAATCGTTATTCCTATTACAATCTATAGATTTAACTCCCTAAGCAACATTAAAACAACAGAGATTAGGAAAGCATTTCAAACATTCTCAGAAACTTTAGCATAATTGACTAAAACTTAAAGGTTTGTAAATATTGAAGACACAACTCGTAGAGTTGATAAACCCATGTTGGTAAATTGTTCTTCACCATGTAACGAGCATAAGTCGTCAATGGTTTGATTTTCTTTATGCAAATAAATCATCAGGCACAAACGTTTTCATGACACAATTGAAGTCAACTTCATCAGAGTCTTTGCTTGTGGATTGGCCAATGTACATGATGCACATGATTTTCCTCACCTCTGCTGATTTAAATATATCTCTGCAAGTCTCTCTTCCTTACATACCGCAACTGAAGCCTTTTTAAAAGTTGAAAATCCTCTCTTATCCAATCCTATATTAATAATTAATCTCCAACCCCCCCCCCCCCCCCCCCCCCCCTAGAGATTTTCAACTTTAAGCTTCAGTTGCGATGTAAGGAAGAGAGAATGCAGTGATAGAATTATCAGCAGAGGTGAGGTAAAAACATGTGCCATTCATGTACATTGGCCCATCACAAGCAAAGACTCTGATGAAGTTGACTTCAATGGTGTCATGAAACGTTTGTGCCTGTTGTTTTATTGCATAAAGAAAATCAACCATGTCGAATAATGCTCGTTACATGGTGAAAAAATTTTCACTGGGGTTTATCAACGCTACGAGTTGTGTCTTCATTTTAAACCTTTAAGTTTAGTCAATTAGGCTAATGTTTCTGAGAATGTTTGAAATGCTTTCCTATTCTCGTTTGTTGTTATGATTGTTAGGGAGTTAATCATATGATTGTTATGAGGATTAACATTGCATTGAAATATTGAATTATTTATAATGTATATGAGCTATGACATGTTTGTTTATTTGCTTTTTAAACATTTGGCTGCAATCTGGGAAGTTGTGTAGTGCGTAAGTCCAGGGCTGAAATTTCAGTCCTAAAGGCAAGTTTTGCCTTAATGGTGTTCATATTTTCCTCATCACCAACACAATTCGCTTTTTCAAAATTTTTCTAAGAATAAATTTAAAAGGACTTACCACAACCTGGGAGAAAATAATATACGACCTCTTCACTTTATTCTTTTCATTTGAAGAAATCAGTTGTTTCTCTAAAAACTTCAGTCCAGATTTTATCTTATTGTGGAAATTCTGGATTTTTTATTTCGTTTTTGTTGGGTTTTTTTGTTTTTTTTTTGGTTTTTATTATTCCAAGATGTAGATATACTAATTTTTAAGTGCTTGTGAAGTTTGATGCACTTAAATAAAATTTTTGGTATTCAAAACACATCAACTGTAGTATCACATGGATTTGACTTGAATTAAGAACCAATACTAAATGTGTTGTTTCTGTTTTCTTTGTGTGGTATTATCATCGATGGCTCTTGATTCTATTATTTACTTTTCTGTTTCGTCAAATGGCTTTCGGGCACTGTTACGATTCAAATCAATGACAATAAACATGGAGAGTGAAAGGGTACTGTTATACCTTTGTAAACAGGAGAAATACACATTCTAATGTTTTTGTGACGTGATTTCTCTCAGGACCAACAGTAATCAAGGGTCTCAACACAACCCCTTTTGTGATATCTTGAATCTCTGAAAATAAAACGACACCCCCTTGATAACACATAATTTTCTGGTCACGGGCGGATTTCGTTATCCAGGAGTTGCACCGTATTATTATTTATAGTTGTAGTAGTAGTATTTGTAGTAGTATTAGCAGTCGTAGTAGTAGTATTAATGGGATTACCATAATCGTTGCGTAATCCATTGGCTTCTAATTATTTTGTTTCTCTATCTCAAATTTTTAGTATGTGGAAATGAATGAATTCTTGGAAAGAGCTTTTCTTTTATCGGTTGTTATACTATGGTCCCTATGTTTTACCTTCTTCCGAACCCGTCTCTACATGGCTTGGATCATGTACTGAGTGTATGGCAATTACATGCAGTCTTGGGGGCTTATCCTGTAGACTCTAAGCCCCGATGTGGTAAATGGCCCACAGATTTAAGGCAACTAGATCTAGCGTGAGTTCCAAGATGTTCCAAATTGTTAAATTTTATTTGTATAATCTAAGTTTTGAAAAGAAAAGAAAGCTAGAGCATTTAAATTGCGCATTATCCACTAAAAGTTGCCTCAAATGCTTTACAACGGGTCCCTAGCCAACAGAAACACTTAACATACAGGATGAGACTTGGTGCGTGTTAGGCATCTTACAATTTTTTTTCTACAGAGGACAATGTTTGTTAAACGCCAGGTACTCATTTAACACCTGAGTACAGTGAGTGAATGTGTGTGTGGAAAAAAGGGGGGTGCCTTTCCTTGACTCAACTATACACACTCAGAGCGAGACTTAAACCCAGGGGAACATTGCGATCCAATGGCGGTGTCATACCACTAGACACATAGCCGCTCCATACTATGTAAAGTCCATTCTTGTAAATGAAAATAAACATTTTTTAGATTCAGATTTGAGGATAGAAATCAGTCTTGATTATGTTCAGTTGGTTTGCCATTCATGATAAAGTGATGAGCATTTATTTATCTATCATTTATTAGCCACCATTACCATATGACTTTGTACTATTAATTTTTTTAGTTCACCAATGCGTCTGTTGTAAATTTTTGTAGCATACCTTCATTTAATCTGTGCTTGTAAGTTATTACAATCAACCCCTTTAATTCTGTGTGAAAATAGTGCGAACTAATCAGTTGATTTCTCAAATTATTGCCACAGAATCAGAGAGAAAAGGATAATCCAGATTCTGTTGGAACCGAGACTTTGAAATATCCACAATATTGATTTCTATGGATGTGCGCTTGCTCCTAAAACAAGCAGGACTCCGTAGTTGAATAATGACTGTCCAGTTTGGTTTAGCACATTTTATAACCTCCGTGTTCCATCATTCCTGAAATCTTACATGTGTGAGTTGTTTTTCATTATCTGATTTACATAAAGCAGTTTATCAGGTGATCAGTTGACAGCACGTTTACAAAATATTTTCAGGATGTGACTGAAGAATATTTTTAGTTAATCAGTTTGGTAAGGTATTTTGAAAGCAAGTAATATTTCAAATGTTATTTAATAAACAATACTACAAGGAAAAACGTTTATGATGAATATTTGATTGAATTTTTGTGCAATTGGAAAAGACATTAGATCTCTACTTTGTCCATTATTTAAGATAGACATAAGATAAGACAACATGAAGATAATTTAACATAGCAGTCAGTGTCCTCTCCGATAAATCAGACATATGGTCCCATTTGGCAATATGGAGAATTTTTTTAGTTCTTAATGAATTGTTTATATGTAGAAAATGACCCTTGCATATCTCAGGATTATGGATTTTTTGCTGGCAATTGAAACAACGTAACAGAAACTGCCTCTAAAAAGCTAGATTAAATTTTTATAAATAATCAAACGTACTACTGTTTTAGGTCATGATGTATAGTGTTCAGCGTATCCTGTTTTAGCTCTTTGAACTGTTGGGCTGTTATGATTATGAAAGCTTTGCAAGGACTAACTGGAATTTGCCCACATAGAACCCGATATGCCACACTTCAATCAACGCCTAAAATGTTCAACCTTAATCATTTTTCCACTATAAATATTACTCATTTTTCAACTGCATCAAAGTTTGAGCATGAAACTCATCTTTCCCTAGCCTTCTATTGACATTACAATTTTTACAATATAATACAGAACACTGAAAATAACTTGCTTGAAGAGCACATGGTCAAAAGCAACAGTTGCTTGAACAACATCAACAATGAGAGTATTCATTATCAAAGGCGTCGATTATAGCTCACAATTCAAAAGGGTCGGGGCAGTCTTACCTCCTTATCCCCAAGCAGTGAAAGGGTAGCTGTGTTTGATCTGGGAACAGAGGGGGTACATGGTTGAGTACCTCCTTCTGCTCTGTGTCTTAGAAGTATTTTCTCTAGATCTGGGGATGCAGTGTGGTCGGGGTATCACTCATTAATTTTCTCTTTGGTTTTTATAAAGTATAGCTACACAACAACACACACACACACACACAACACACCACACACAAGTGCTTTTCAATAGACTGAGTCTATCCAAAGGGTAGCAAACAATTCGAAATTCTCGCTAATGATTGTTTAAATCTAAAGGATCATAGATAGAATTACTCTGGTTTCTGAGCCCTACGCTCTGGAAATGTTACTAGATTGAAGTGATTCACATTTTTCTTTTGGAATTCCACATATGCTAGGGCTATTTGGTCGTAATGACCCAAGCCGTAGTACTGCGGTCAGTTGCATGACGACCGGCACCAGCGCCTGGGGGTCAGGCTCCTGACCAAAACCTGGTGTTATTGGTCAGTAGTGAAACAACAGGTGCCGCCGCCCACAAGACAGCCTCTCTCGGTCTGTGCAACGCTCCATTATTCAGCACTGGACGAACATCGGGCCTGTTCGTCAGTGCAGTCAAAGACCTCTTCGCACGTTCATCGGCACTTCCTAAAGTATAAAAAACAAACAAAGAAAAAACATTAAATTCCCAGGCTTTCAAGGCCAAACTTATCTGATGACACTAAGCAACACTTGGTAACTAGTTAAATTTGATGTTCTAATGCGTTCAGATCGTGGCCTTCGTAATGTTATGGCCTGATATTACAATAAAATGACGGTTCAAACTGCAGTCTTTTGCCATAAAAGAAAACAAATCGTGGAGTCGTATTCTGTTGTTCAACCAACGATTTAACTTGTTTCCTTGAGCTCTACTAACAACTCACTTAACCGGTGCAAAAACCTAATATGCCGTCTGCCGGTTCCTTTTGGATTTCTGTATCAGGCTGTAACATAACGATGGCTATGGTTGATGCCGTTGGGGGCTAGTATGACTGTCGTTGTTTCAACCCACCATACGATTCTTTTTTATTTTTGTGTCTTTGTGTGTCATGTGTTTTTGTTTTTTCTTTTTTTTTCGTTTATTTTCGTTATTGATTAAATTAAAAGAAAAATAGAGGAGGAAACGTGTTATTATATAATATTTTATTGTTACGATTCTTTTAATTTTACTTTGTCCATTTTATTGATGAGGTTTTAAAGAATTGTATTTTTGTTTTGTTTTTGTTTTTTGTCAAGCATTAAAAAAAATAATAAAATAAGGAAAGGAGGAGAAACCTGATAACGAATAGATAGTCCATTTTTTTTGGGGGTGGGGGGGGGCAGCGTGGCTCAGCGTACGGTCTTTGCTTGTTACCCGAAAAGGTATCGAGTTCGATCACCCGCCGCTGCGCTGGTGGTCACGGCAGTGAGCTGCGCGTTGGAGGACTGAAAATATAAGGTTGCCAGTTTGGCGTTTCAAAATCAAATTTGCATTTTTCTCAGGATTGAACAATATCATTTGTTTAATTATATGATAAATTTATTATTAAACAAATCTCACGGTAAACGATAAAAAAAGGTGAAACCATGAGGTCTTTCTTGCGGACTAGTATGGGACAGGAAATGTGGATTTAGTTGCGTTAGAACAGTTATTTCAAAAAATGGATTTTCCTTAATTTTTGGCACCGTCAGTACAGGGCGCCACGAACTGAACAATAGATACCAGTACCTATTAGTCAGTGCTGACCCCCAGCGCTGGTGCTGTTTCGTCAGAACTGACCCCCAGATGCTAGCGTCTGGGGTCAGTACTGACGAATAGTCCAACTCCGTTCACATATATGCTTTGGATTGAAAATTTTTTAGAAATACTTCAAACATTTGCCAGGTAATTATTATTTATGTGTTAGCAATAAGAACCCTTGTTTAAATTTGAAACAACATAATTGCCCTTTTTTCCCCATAGTTTTTATTTTCGATTAATCTTTTTTTTTTTAAATTTAATTTAATTATTTACCAGAGTTGCAGTGACAATGTCTGTGAGTGCTTTTTGGCATGGCATCCATCCAGGTTACTACCTTAGCCTTCTCACAGTGCCACCAATCCTTATGGCAGAAGAAGCCATGATTAAAACATTCCGTAATGACGCCTCAACTGAAATGCAGAATCTGTTTGACTGGGGTTGCTGGTTCTTCAAAATGAGAGGTTTTGATTACAATTGTATGGGATTTTTGTTGCTTAAATTTTCCTCCACTGTCCGTTATTGGAAGTCAATATATTTATGGTCATGTTGTCACAGTCCTTTTCATAGTAATTGTAAATGTTGGATGTTATTTTTAAAATCAAAATCAAAGAAAGAAAAAGACTGAAGGCGTTTGAATTTGTCCCAAGTGCTAAAATCTATGTGTGTTCTCTACTCTCTATATCATTTTACCAAAGTATAACTGGCTGTTAAAGTAATGAAGTGTTATTACTGTGTGAGCTTGTCATGGGAAAATTCAGTTTTATTCTCTGTCAAATTCTTGTTGTTTTTATTTGTTGTTTTTTTGTTTTTGTCAATCAATTGAGTGTATGGTTTTGTTTTATAGTTTGTGCAGGTTTTATTTGATTACATTGATGGTGGACTTGTTCAAAAGAAAAAAGAACGATTTAAAAAAAAAAAAATGTAATGCTATAAATTGTATGCATCGGGCATTGTATGATCCAAAGCATCTTTCATTTTGAACCAATAAATTGTATGCATTACATGACACATGCACATGAAATTTGTTTAGTAGAGGCACTCAAGTGACCAAAATGAAATAGAAAATTTGATCAAATCCCTAAAAGTCCTTATATGTGATTTTAGAGTTGCCTGTATTTGTGTGTAGTGGGTTGTGTGGACGTGTTTCCTCTCGCTTTCCATTTTTTAAAAATTCGTTTGGAGTGAGCTGTTAATGGAACATAGGTATTTATTTGAATTTTACATTCATGCATCTTGATTTGATTCACGGCGAGCAACTTACCAACGTAAAAAAGTTTTAAGTCCCTTTAGGTTCAATAGTGACAACAGAGGAAAAAAGAAACCCCGAGACATACGAGCAAGAATAACTCAACCAAAACCTTTATGGACCTGGGGAAAAATTTTGAAAAAAACAGAAGTCCCTTCCGGGGTTTGATTCCGAGTCTTGAAGTGCTACGTGTGGCCCAAACTGTTATAGGGGGCGAAAGCTGGACTACAAAAGCAGAAACACAAAAGAACAAATTAAACTTTTGAAATGGGGGTGCTTGAGAAGGATGCAGAGAATATCGTATACTGCCCCACAAAAAGAACGAAGAATGCAAAACAAACATACCAACAAAGGAAACTTAAAGCCCTTAAAAAGTGGGATCGGGCAACTACCTCTTTTTTGGCACATAGTAAGGAAAAAATAAGAAGGAAAAACCTGGGGAAGTTTGGAAAAATACCTGGTA
>NW_027623589.1:0-26400 GCF_034508935.2 Berghia stephanieae
GCATACGCATGGCACTATAGGTAGAATAAAGTTGACGTCACTCGGGTCTTTGTTATTGTTTTTCGCCATCCCCGTTTATGAGTAATTCTCACTAAACTGTATATTATGCAGACTATAAAACTATAAAATCTATAGATAGTATGCGCTTGGCTAAGAAGTTCACAACATTGCCATCCGGAAGTATAACGGACCAACACACAAAACTATGTGTAACCATGAACTTACATAGTCTGGTTCATACCGTTTAGTGAGAATTACTTATAAACGTGGATAGCAAAAAACAATAACAAAGACCAGAGTGACGTCATCTTCGTTCCATCTTTATAATACTCTGACATTATGAATGAGGACACTAGTTGGCTCAGCCTGTGTGAACAAGATGTGAGGGGGTTCTATCTAATTCCACGGAAAAAGTCAGCATCTGGTGCTCATGAAAGAGGGGTGGAGTCGAGTGAACTATGGCTTAATGTGACTCAGTCGGCAGAGTTCTAAAGCTCACACGCAAATGTGACCCATCGTCTCAAAACGATATTATGTCGGAACGAACCAGATGCTTAAAAGCCGAATTAAATGTTAAAACTGGTCAAAATATAAATTGTTGGCATTAGCACCTTGAAATATGGTATCATTTTCCTCAATAAAACATACAAACTCAAGACAAGTCCGATATTTCTGGCTATAAATTCAATTTTCAACATCTTAACCAATCCGACTTCATACCGTTTTGAGGCGAAGGGTCACAAATGAACCCTGTTCAAATTCGTAAATTTATAACTGTCGGAATATTTTTCTACATACTTCTCGAGTCCCAGGTTTGAGAGTTTTTGCCAAGATGAGGGTCATTTATATCGATCGATATTTGAAGGGCGTGTTTTCTGGCCAAATTTTGAGATACTAGTTTTTCCATAGCACGGCGGTTAATTTGTTAATTTGGTTACACAGCATGTGTAATATTATTGCTATTAAACTGAGCTTTTATATAGAGCAATATCCACTAAACGTGCTCAGAGCGCTTTACAGGGGGTCCCTGACCAACAGCAACACGGAACATGTAAAACGAGACATGTCGTCTGTTAGGCGATATTACATTTATTTTCCCGACATAGACAATGCTGTTAACGGCCAGGTACTCATTTTACACCTGAGTACGGTGAGATAATGTGAGTAAAGAGCCTTTTCTAAGGACTCAACTATGCGCCGAGCGAGGCTCGAACCCAGGACCTTCGGATCCGAAAGCGAGTGTCATACCACTAGACCACATAGCCACACATGTGTTGGGGTCATGAATAATATTGTCATGTGAGTTGCATGATAGGCGTGATGACCTCATTGGAATTGTGACATGCATATAAATTAATTTGTGAGCAATATTTTTTAAAATCTTAATTTCGGTACTGCCCATCCCATCTCTCTCTCTCTCTCTCTCTCTCTCTCTCTCTCTCTCTCTCTCTGTATCTTTCTGGATTTCTCACTCTCTGTTTCACTCTCTCTCTCTCTCTTCTCTCTCTCTCTCTCTCTCTCTCTCTCTCTGTGTATCTTTCTGTATTTCTCACTCTCTGTTTCACTCTCTCTCTCTCTCTCTCTCTATCTCTCTCTCTCTCTTTCTTTCTGTATTTCTCACTCTCTGTTTCTCTCTCTCTCTCTCTCTCTCTCTTATGTGTGTTTAGGGCGAGGTAGATCTGCTTTCTATTGTGTGTCAATTCAGTCTCCTATTCAGTTAAAACCTTTAATCTTCAAAGGGTTTACCCTCATCTTTATCATACGACATTCATTAACATATTTATGACGTGCTTACAAATAAGAAAAAATGTAATGTGTAGGATACTCCGTACCCAACCGTCCCATATTGTCAAATTATTATGAGTCAAATGAGCCAGTATTATTGTCTATAGTTATTCGCTCTTAGTGCGTGCCTGCCCCTTCGTTTTATGCGTGTGTATTCGTGCGTGCGTTTGGCTATTCAAACGCCTTGACAAAAAGAAAATAAAAGAAAGGATGTGACGAAAAGAGAAAGATTGACTCAATTTAGGCGAGTAGGTCACAAAACGCGAGCGAGTTTCTGTAAAGAAGGCACGACATAGAGGCCCTGGACTTATTTATTGTACTGGAAAATGGGAAAGATAAACAATACGGCCTAAGCCGAACTGCTAACAAAACAGCTGGACGACTGCAACACGCCACGCTAATCCGATTCTGCATTTTGAAAAGCTTTGTTCGGAAGCAATGGTGGGGTTTTTGAATGACCGTGCTGAATTTCAGCAAAAAAGTGTCGAATTTCTTGGATTATTCTACGTATTTTATTCGTGATTGGATTACTAATGACCAGATTTTGGATATCTTGAATCATATTTGTGGATGTTTACCGCATTGCGGTATGGATTAACTATTTCCAGCCATGTTGAAGTACAAGATCAAAAAGGTAAAGAAGTTGGTTCTTCCTCTCGGTCTTGGATTCTTCACTTATCTTTTTATCTTACTTCTAAATTCTATTCTACTTAATCTCATCTCAATTTCTTGTTCGTAAGATTGATTATTTTGTAGATTGACAATAAAACAGTAAATTCTTAACATTTATAACATGATATTGGCAACTATTGGCAAGGCGGGCGTCATTAGTATCATAGTTTGTGTAACAGTGTGAGTCAGGGTTGCCAGATTATTTTTCAACAAAATGCCAGGGGAAGACTCAAAAAATGCCAAAACACTCAAAAAAATGCCAAAGTCTGTTGACTCCCACCCCCACTAAGAAAACTACTCACTTTTGATAGACAATTTACTATCATATCCTGGTGGCTTGCGTGTTTTTTTTTCTTTTTTTTTCTTTTTTTTTTTGGTTTGAATTATACTAAATTTCCTGTTGGGGTAATTTTTTACCTACTGACAACTAAGTGGAGTGCTAAACCACTACACCACGGTTGGATTTTAAGAATGAAAAAGAAATACATTAACATGAAAGGTAAATACGTAAACAGTTAAATAATTATTGACAATTAAGAAAACTTACTGTTTCGTGTTTCTTATGATGTTTTTTGTTGAATCTGGTGCCATTTGAAGTATAATATACAAGAAAAGAAAATGCCAAATGAAAATGCCAAATGCCAAATGATTTTTCTAATGCCAAACGGTTTTCAAAAATGCCAGATTTTTGGAATCTGGCATTTAAAATGCCAAACTGGCAACCCTGGTGTGAGTGTGTGTAAGTGACAAGTGTGTCAGTGTGTGTAATGCGTTGCCCAGTTCAGCGTGTGTAGTGTAGTGAGAGATGCCCTGAGTGAGTCATTTTGAATGAATGATAGCTTAACAACTTTAATTTACTTCCCTCCATCGTTACACTCTTCTTCATAATCAAGTCTCCTCGAATAAAGTTATAATAAAGTAAGTTAGAAACTCGAGCTGAACTATTTACTGATCTACTTCTACTTCTTTTCAGTTATCTCCGATTGGGTGTGTGTGTGGGGTCAACTAAGCTGAATCTGTAGTTTAGACAGGCTGTCAAATTCCCTCTTGAAGGCGTTTCGGTCTGGAGCTTCCGCAACTGAGATTGGAAGGTTGTTCCATCGATCACTTACTCGCTGGCTAAAGACAAGGAAATGTCTAAAATATTTTTTTGGTTAGATTTAGATGTATTTGTGGCCGGCGTTTTCATTTTTATTATGATTGTGGACAGCGAGCACAGGTCCTATTTTTATTGACAACCCATTAAACTTAGCTTATATTTTAACTCCAAATTGCCGAGCTGTAAGAATTTTTTTCAGAAACAAACGAATTGTTCTCATCTTGTATTATTATTATTATTATTATTATTATTATTATTATTATTATTATTATTATTATTATTATTATTATTATTATTATTGTTATATTGTTATTATTCATCATCATCATCATTCATTTTCTCATATTTATTATAACTTATATTTATTATAACTTAACACAGATGGAAGTGGAAGTCTTTTTCCCCAACCTTCTTGTTAATTGATGTCAGTATTCTTCCCCCAATTTCTGGCATCCATTATATTTTATAATGATAATTTATTCTACACTTATTATAGCCAGTTGATGGTTCCACAGTCTCAATCACCAAAGGGATGGATCATGGGATATTTATACTTTTGAGATACAATTTAAAACATAAACATTTTTCATGCTGCTCTCCTCCTTCTGCCCACTCGTCAAGAATGAATAAATAAAATTCCCTTTATTCATCCCTCGGGGAAATTTTTCTCTAGTGTCTATTCCAAGGGAAGACTAGAATAACTCAGGCATCAGCCGCGGTGCAGCGCTGCAAATTGAGCTAAGGTGCAGTGACTTGCTCAAGTCTACACAGCGCAGCGGATGGTGATCAAACTCAGTACCTTTTGGGTACGAAGCAAAGACCTATATCTGAGCCACGCTGACCTCCATACTCAGAATGAGTATCTGAGTCTCAATTTCGGGAAGTCAGCAATTCTTTTTCACTCCTGTTTCGTGAATAGTTTCAAGGTGACTTCAAATTTTAAAATATTATTATTATTATTATTATTATTATTATTATTATTATTATATTATTATTATTATTATTATTATTATCATTATTATTATTATTATTATTATTATTATTATGATGTCTAAAAATGAGGCTACGGGCACAGCTGTATGGTCTTTGCTTCGAACCCATAAAAGATATCGAGTTCGACTCCTTGTTGCGCTGTGTTACTTCGAACTAGTCACCCCGCCTAAGATGACTTTGCTGTGATGCATTGGGGCTGACGTCTGGGTTATATCAGTCTTTTCTTGAAATTTACCGTCTGAAGACAATTTTCCTTTGGGGGTTGGTTAAGTTAATTTTAATTTTATCTTTATTTCTAAAAATCTCTTTCCCAGTGATGATTGGTTAAGTAGCAAATTGTGTGATCTTTGTCATGGTTGTCCTTTAGAGTCATAGGGTCCATCGTGGGATTTATCCTAGGTGCATTTATATTCTAAGAAAAAAAAGGAAATTTGAACTTTTATATAGAACAATATTCACTAAATGTGCTCAAAGCGCTTTACAAGGGGTCCCTGGCCAACAGCAACATTTAACATTTAGGATGGGACATGATGCCTGTTAGGCGATGTTACAATTTTTTCGGACAGAGACAACGCTGTAAAACGCCAGGTACTCATTTTACACCTGAGTCCGGTGAGAGAATGTGAGTAAAGAGCCTTCTCCAAGGACTCAACTATGCGCCGAGCGAGGCTCGAACCCATGACCTTCCGACCCAAAAGTGAGTGTCATACCACTAGACCACATAGCTGCACAGGCAGTAATTCCAGTATGTAACAATTTTCACAGGATGCTACTCTATACATAGCACTGTGCCTTCTGACAGATCTCGCAGACCCTGTACTTCGTTGTTGTTGGTTTGTCAGAGGGATCAGAAATGCACACAACCAGACACACACACACACAACACACACACGCAAATCGACATAAAACCCCCAAAACAAACGACTGACCTGAGGTCTAACTGTTTAATTTGCTTGTGAGTCGAGGACTTCACTGACTGAGCTATTATTAGGTTTTTATTTCTCCGTGTTGAGATCTTTAACTTTAATTCTAGACATAAAGAATGAAAGAAAGACAGGCGAATTTATAATCGATTTTTTACTTTTTCATGCACTGCACACCTCATTTTTAGTCTTTTCGTTATTTATAGATTGCTAACTAAAAAGAACAACAATCAAATAAGTACTAAAATCAGGAAAAGAAACAAAACAAAATATAAAGAGTTACTGGACAACAAGTGCAAATCAAATTATAGACAGGTTTTGTACCGTAAAGCAATGCAGTGAAAAGGTTGTGGTCAGCTACCAAGCATTCATCTCTATTAATTTGGTCTATTACGATTATTTCAACAGTTATTTACAGTTATTTTTATATTTAGTTATGTATGGATGTGAAACTTGGATTTCAACAGTTATTTCCCTTTATTCATTCTTGCGACGGGACCGGGAATGAATTCCACTATGAATTGCTTTGCTTTTTCTTTCGCTTGGGGTCGTTGTATTCTTCTTCTTCTTCTTCTACTTCTACTTCTTCCTCCTCACCTTCTTCTCGCTTCTCCTCTGCTGTCGAATCCTCGCTATTTCTTTCTCTACAACAAAATCATGAGAAATTTTACTTCGGGCTCACGTAAGACACCCCCCTTGTCGGTGACGTTTATTGCCCACCCTCCAATACCTCTTTTCCTCACATATTCTCTCTCTCTCTCTCTCTCTCTCTCTCTCTCTCTCTCTCTCTCTCTCTCTCCCTCTCTCTCTCTCTCTCTCTCTCTCTCTCTCTCTCTCTCTCTCTCTCACACACACACACAGACACAACCCGAAAACTCCCGCACATACTGGCATGCTATGCACACTCCCAACTTTTAATTTACATACGTTGTTTTTATCATTCATGTAAAGAAAACTTTTAGAAGTCCGGAAGTGTCAGATTGACTTTTCCAAGGCTGTTTTGTGTAGGTCTCGAACAGCGGCGTAGCCTGGTCATTTAGGAGCATGGGGCTGGATTTGAGATGGGTTGTTGCATAGGATCATTTAGTTATAGATATGAAAGAGAGAGACAGAGAGACAGACAGACAGAGAGAGAGAGAGAGAGAGAGAGAGAGAGTATTTGATGCACTCAATTATTTTACCTAAAATTTGTATGTTCTTTGTAACTTGTACTTGTTCATAATGCCTGGCTAAGGATAAGCGATAGCCACTGTCAATCTGTGCACCTATGTGAACAGTACCAAGGGTTTTCAATCTAGTGGTGATATTTAAATGTAAGTTAGACTTCTGATAGTTCAATGCTCTCTGTGTTAAATTTTTCAAACAGGTAAATCCACTTCTTGTCCAAGACAATTCTGTATTGCTGTTATCGCCAAACAAAATACAATTGAAACAAAATAAACTCTTCTTTTCTATTCTCACCGTAAGCCAGGGAAAACGACTATACCAATCTTTATCAAATCAAATGGCCGATTCTGTTTCCCGTCTTTAATAGTGAGTACAAAATCGTTTGGTTGATGGGGACCGAGACTTTTAATCAAAAGTTTATTTTCCCTATTCAAAGAACTGTAATCAACGTGATTCATCACGCTTAATAGCGATTAATTAAAATTTAAAAAAACAAACACTGCACACATCAGATTAACACACTAAGTTTTAAAAGGGACTATGGGGAATTCAATATCACATGCCTGACACGCCTCGAAGAGGGATGGGTAACAGGTACAACACGATTGCCATTAATGGAACAAGGTCACTGTTTGTGGCTGCGAGTAAGAAAGCCACAATGACTCGGTTCAACGTCAAGATGCCTCTTGATGCCCACAGTCATAGCACACGGCAAGAGTGAAATGCATCGCCTGTTGTACCGTGGGAATATGGCTGGAAGCCTTCTCAACCTTTAAAGCCACACGCTGTACTGATTGGTCAGTGGCACGAGTACGACTCGAGCTGTAGTAAATTCAAAGCGGTGTGATTGGTTCAAGTTTTGAGGCTCTGTAAGGGTTTTTTAACACCAGGTCAACAATGAATTTCATTGTTTGTGAAACAGAAAATTAAAAGTGGTACTTTCTATTGGTAAATTCTTACAAATTAGACAGTGACGACCTGTGGCTTAGCCTTAATAGCCTTAAAGGCCCTACGCCACTGGTCTCGAATGTGTTCTGTGAATTTAATTAATACAGACAAGAGTGAGACCAGAGAGATTGTATAGCTAACGCTTCGAGAGCTCTCTCTAGCCAAAAAGCCCGTATCTGGGGCAACAGCTGATCGTGGAAATAAGCGCGTACAACAATGAGCTAAGATGGCGCCGACGCCGACAACACATAACAAATGCCAGTGGTGTTCCGGTATCAATTGTTCAAATTCTCGACACAAGAGACCAGATTTAGGTTTCTTCCGTTTCCCAAAGGATCCTGAAAGGTGAGAAAATTAAACTTTAATCTATTAACCTTAACAAATAACTATATTTCTATATTAACACGTCTAGATTGTGTTACAAGAGAAAATGAACATTAGATTTCTGATCCAGTTCTAATCTACTGCATCGTGACTGTGACCCTTAAAGGTGGCTCTGTTGGGGGTGAGGCTAGCTATTATCTTCTTCTTCTTCATCTTCTTCTTCTCCTTTTCCATAATAGCAGATGTGGTTGATTTAAAACACAGTAAAGGGTAGGGGGCGACGGTGTAGCTACACGGCATTGAATTTTAGCCATATATGTTGTGCCAGTGGATTTATGCTTAAAATAATTGAGCTTTTATATAGCGTAATATCCAATAAATATGCTCAAAGAGCTTTAGAGGGATGACTAGATAGGATGTACATTGACTAGACTTGTGATGCCTATGTCTAGATTCTAGTACAGTAGTAATCTCAATGAAGTGAGCTTAGTTTTTTAGAAGTTTATCTAAAGAGAAGCATACATCTAGTCTCTCTCGGCCAATTAGTATGTGCTTTTATGTATAAAATTAACTCTTAATCAGACCTAGCTCTCAATTAATTACTCATAATAGATCTAGATCCAATATTGAACTGCGTTAGTTATTTTTTACAGGTCCAGGCGTTGGTTCATCAACTGCAGGCGTGCTGATTTGGATGACAAGTCAGCTGATGCACTGTACAGACGAAATGTTTTATGTGAAGAACCTTTTGATGCTTCCTGTTTCAGTGGCAGTCAAGACACGCCTTCAACAAGATGTTCCACATGAAATTAGACAGCTGATGTTGCCATCAACTATGCAATCCCTAATACCAAATGAACAGAATGTAACAACTTGCATATCTGGGTATGTTGCAGTCAAATTAATGCCCCATGTGTGTACAGACTGTCAAGATTTATTGAAAGGTGACAAGGACCCTGGCAAAGAGAGTCAAGTATTCCTGCATGCAAAGAACCTTCAGGGTTGTAACCATGGCGGTCTCTGTGCACCAAGTTCAGAACTTCTCTGTATCATAGAAATTATGGAAAAGGAATTCAGAGACGCCATTACTCCCACACTGCACATTACTGGTCTGAGAAATAGGATCATTAGACGGCTTGTGGTAAGCATTCCACCCCACATGGGCCTTGGTTGCAAAAATGGAAAGTGTGATTTACTTTTTTATGTAGCTAATTTGTTCACTAATGCCAGTTAATGAATCAGACACTGTCAGAAAAACAGCCCACCCATAGAAATAGGAAGGCTGCCACATTTAGCCATGTCGTGTAGATTTGATATCTCGCTGATTTGTTTTCTTACCGGTATGCCTGTTGTTGTTGGCTTCCGTCTGTCTCAGGAGACAATGGATGTATACCGAGGTTATCAATTCTGGTCTGTCACTGTCAATCATCGGTGTTGATGCAGCATTGTCCCCCTTTGTGATTTTACTGAGCCATTTTTCAGTTTATAAAATGTGTTTTAGATTAGATTCTACAATACTTACACGAGAGTACATGTATTTTGTATTTCTCTCCTTCATTATGTTTAATTGTACTTGTGGTCATTAATCTATGCAACGCAACTTGACGTCATCTTAGTCATGCATACTATTTTTTCATTGTACATATTATTTTGAACTATACGTGTGTTAATTAAACACATACTTACACACACACACACACACACACACACACACACACACAAGAAGAGAGGAGAGAGAGAAGAGAGAGAGAGAGGGGGAGAGAGAGGAGAGAGAGAGAAGAGAGAAAGAGAGAGAGAGAGAGAGAGAGAGAGAGAGAGAGAGAGAGAGAGAGAGAGAGAGAGGAGAGAGAGAGAGAGAGAGTTATGGCTTTGTTGAAAATACAAAGGTCGTTTGTTTCTATTAAGTTTGTTTAAAATAAATCATGATTTTCGCTGTAAAGTTGAGTTAAATTTATTTTTGTCAAAGTTTATCCCCCCCCCCCCCCCCCCCCCCTCACCCCCCTCCCACCCGCCTTCTCTCTCTCTCTCTCTCTCTCTCTCTCTCTCTCTCTGTGTGTGTGTGTGTGTCTCACACACACACATCATTATTATTATAAGTCTAATTTATTTTAGAATCTTACAAAGTTATCGTAACCTGATCTAGAGAATCAAACTAATCTGTACGATTTTGCACATAAAGCCTGAGCCGATAGTAAAGAAAAAGAGCAGCCGATCTCTAGCAGACGAAACACACATTCAGTGATCCGCGCCTATTTCGTGACACACAATTTTTCGGCTGATACGCAATGAAATGCATTGTTGTCATGGAGAGCGGGAGGGAAGAGAGAGCTCTCTAAGCGTTAGCTTCTAAACTCTCTGGTGAGACAGACGAAGGAGAAGTGAATGACGACGACAAAACAACTTTTAAAACTTTTTGGCCAGAAATTATATGTATGAATTTCACATATCGATGAATTGCTATGACTTTGCCATGTTAAATTTTTATGGATACGAGATTCCTCCACCCCCCCCCCCCCTCGGCCCGAGAAATCTCGGGTTCGATTATTATTATTTCATAATTTTTTGACAACTTGAGGATTTTGATGATACATTCGATACATTTGAAATTCAATGTTTGCGACTTTTAAGTTGTCTACTTTTTTTTTTTTTGTATAGAAAGATGTTTTGTTAGTTTGTACGGCAGAGCAGATTTTTGAGAGAGATAGAAGTCACTGAACCATGTAGCTCTTAGTTACTCTCGCCACAAGACGGAGATCAAGAAGAAATCCGTCCGATACACATTTTAACAAAGTGTGTGTGTATGTGTGTGTGTGCGTGGGAAACTCATATTTTCTTATTTGTTTATTTATTTTATCAGAGCTGACTTCTTTACTCTTTAATTATCGAAGGACTGTAGAGCAGAAATTTACATCGCGTTTTACGTTTTTTTTTTCTCCTTACGCAACAAAACTAATGTTTATTTTTTTTTTTTTTTCTGTTCCTTTTCCTTTGGTAAAAAAAAAAAATTAATTTGGGTGTTGATTATTTGAAAAAGGCAGAAGATCATTTGTAAAGATAGAATGCGCTTGGCAAAGGAGCTCACAACACTGCCATCCTGAAGTATAACGGACTAACACACAAAATTATGTGTAACCACGAACTTTTCTAGTCTGGTTAATGCAGTTAAGTGAGAATTACTCATAAACGTGGATGGGAAGAAAAAAAAAACAATAACAAAAACTCGAGTGACGTCAGCTGCATTCTATCTTTAGATTACTTTCTGTCTTTTAAGTTGTTTCAGCTCCAGCCTGTTTATGTCTACACGCGATTTGTGTGTCTGTGTGTATTTTAAAATAATATTTTAGCCCTTTCTGGTTGATGTTACATCCGGCTGACCGATGTTGTGAATGTTTTTCTGAAACGCATAGCATCAATATAATCCTTTGGCCCGTGTCAGTCTGTGGTGAGTTAACGATAGCTACGGTCCTATCTAGATACATATGGCTTAATTATGACACAAAAATAAAGTCACCCCCCCGCCCGCCCCCCACACACACACTTTCATCCGTTTGTTGTATAATATAGTGTTTTGATAGTTAATGGTGTCCCTTAACAAGGTTACCCAAGGTTCTCGGAACTATCTTTTATGTTATATCCCGGGTGTATCGCCTCTCGTCGCCGTCTGTTTTTCTTCCAATGAGTGTACATGCTTCAATAGGTTACAGGTTGTATTGTCATTTTGGAAGACAGTTCGCCATACAATGCTTTTGACTTATAGTCACCTGGAACAACTACAACAGACGTCTAACACTACGTCATGGCACAAGACCGAAGGGCTAGAGCTCAGGTGGTCGCTGGTTCGGATAAGTAAGTAAGATTATTCCTCCAATGGGACGGCCGGCTGTACGGAACTTTGTTTTCAACTCATTTAGTGCAAGAAAGTCTCCCGAGTGGAGCATTTTTGTTTATAATATTACACTGATTAAAAGTGCCTTACTCAAGGAAACAACGCCGAGTTCGGAGTTTAAATTATCACTGGTCCCGATCACTCTTGTTTTTTTTTTTTTTTTAATGCTACAATGTACCCCTCCCTGGCTGGTCTTCGAAACTAAATGTTTATAGAATGCAGAGTTGAAAATGCCTGAGAAATGTCTGAAAAGTTACGAAAATCTGACATCTATTCAGAGAAATGAGCATTATAGATAGTATGCGCTTAGCTGAGAAGCTCATAACATTGCCATCCGGAAGTATAACGAACCAACACACAAAACAGTGTGTATCCATGTACGTTTATAGTCGGGTTAATACAGTTCAGTGAGCATTACTCATAAACGCGGATGGCAAAAAAACAATAACAAAGACCTGAGTGACGTTATCTGCATACTATCTATACTAATCATGGGAGGGGTTTGCATCAATTTGACCCCCCCCCCCCCCCCCCAGGTCCTCCCAGAACAAGTAGTCCTTGTCTTTGTTTATCCAGGTTTCTCTAACGTTAAACGGATTGGTTGCAACCGTGGGTCTACTGCAAAATAATTTCCGCCAGCTCTAATCGTTCCAGCTACCCAATCACTCAGGGTCAAACGGGTGATGGAGGAATCAGAATTTTTTTGTTTTTTTTTTGGATACCACCCAAGATCGATTCCAGTCGGTTCCCTTTGCTTGTGAAACAAGCACGCCACTAACTGGGGTCTTTGCTTCCCTTCCACACGTACATTCTCTCTCTCTCTCTCTCTCTCTCTCTCTCTCTCTCTCTCTCTCTCTCTCTCTCTCTCTCTCTCTCTCTCTCTCTCCCCCTCTCACACACACACACACGTAAATACACAAACAATTTAGTCTGGTAATTTATTTTAGACACCTGCTCATTGAGAAATCTATTGGCGCATCAACATAATTATATTGGTGGCCGCCACTGCTTTGTCAGTGGCCACTGCAAAACCTTGTTGTAGTGTCAAAATTAATTGTATTGATGACGGCTCCTCGTGTTATATATAGTAATACTATATATAACACGAGGAACCGTCATCAATACAATTAATTTGAGTATGTACAATATAATGGGTGGGCTCGACTTGGCGCGCCTAAGACTATTGTTCTGACTGACTAGATACGTCACTTTCTTTCAATTGATTGACAATATCAAATGCTGATATTTTAATGACTAAAATTGTGTTTCATCTCTCCCTTCAATTGATTGACATTACCAAATGCTGACAATATAATGGCTAAAAATATGTTCTATCGCTCCCTTCAATTGATTGACTATGTCTGAAAGTCTATCGTGCAAAATAGGGGGGGGGGGGGGGGGGGGTGGGGGGGGTGGGGAATCGTGTATGTCACGTTTATTGTTCTAAAAAAATACTGACTACCATCACTTTCTGCTTTCGATTGAGTGTCACAATGGCAAATACTGACATGATAGACAGTTAACGATTGCGTCCCCAACCTACAACGAACGACGTGGAAGACAACGAAGATAATATATGTTCTCTAAGACTCTGAGGACAGATCTTCATTTTCTTAATGTCGTCCGTGGGAGGTTGGGTTGGTAATCGTTAACTTGCTAATAATTTTTATGACGAGAAGATAACGACATTTCGCTATTATTTGTTGTCTGGACCAATTGTTGACATGACCGCGTCTGGCCTCTGGACCAATGGGTGACCACAGCGTCGTCTGCTGGTCTCACCACCTGGTCAGCTTTTGTCATCTGGTGACAATAGATTATATTCTCGGACTTCGATAGTAGTCGCTGATTATATTGGATCCACTGACAAACAGTGAAAGTTAATCCCTGCTGTTGTGTCACATCAAAAGGTTTACAGATAAGTAGAGACATCGACCGCCAAGGCGCCTTGTATTACCACGTGGTTGACATCGTTCAATCTGATTGGTTTATCTTAATATATTAACGTAACTATAACTATCTATGGGTATAACGCATTCTAAGAGTTTGCAAGTTATCTTTGTTAAAATGATAGATAATGATGCAGACTTTTCGGCTTTGTTTTTATCTCATCGTTAGTGTACTATTATTATTATTATTATTATTATTATTATTATTATTATTATTATTATTATTATTATTATTATTATTATTATTATTATTATTATTATTATTATTATTATTATTATTTTTATTTTTATTATTATTTTTATTTTTATTATTATTTTTATTATTATTATTTTTATTATTATTATTTTTATTATTATTATTTTTATTATTATTATTTTTATTATATTATTATTATTATTATTATTATTATTATTATTATATTATTATTATTATTATTATTATTATTATTATTATTGTTGTTTTCTCTGTTCATCTTCGGTCTGTCTGAGCCTCGAATCTATGTCAAGGAGAACATAAAGATTTTTTATTGTTTCGCGGTTCAGATGTTCAGGTTTAAAAAATAATTGGGGTTAATTAGGGCAGTGTCCACCAACACTGGTACTTGGTGCAGACTTTTTGTTGATCAGCATGATTTACATTTTTTTTTTTTGACGATGGAGGAGGGGGGGGGGGGGGGGGGGGGGGGGGGACTAACCCGAATATTTTAGCACACGGATATTGGTGGAAAAATAAAAGTTTTGTTTTACTCAGCATAGATTCGTCAACTCTAAGAACGGCACATCTGATCTAAAACGTCTTAAAATAATACTTTGTAATCACAGATTTTTGGATTGGGGCGGTTGTCTCTCTCCCAACGTTGATATACTGATTCAAAAGATTTGTTATTGTTGCTTATATCAGGCCAATAGACCGGTGCCGCACTTTTTCATCTTATGTTTTCCTTTTTTTTGTTTTAATGAGAGAGAGAGAGAGAGAGAGAGAGAGAGAGAGAGAGAGAGAGAGAGAGAGAGAGAGGGAGGGAGAGGGAGAAGTCCGTTAGTCATACTCCCATTATATTGTATAAATACCATATAATAATAAAGTATATTTTGTTAATTTCACACAGACTACTAATCACATAATTACGGTTGGGTTGGCAAGTTGATGACGGTAGTAGACATCTGATTAGTGGTAGTAGTTTATTATACGTAGTTGGTTTTTTGTAAATGACTTGTATGTGGTCCACGAAAACAATGTTGTATACGTATATTTGGATCAAAGTGAATGCTGTATTTATGAATAGTATGCGCTTGGCTAAGAAACTCACAACATTGCCAGCCGGAAGTATAATGGACCAACACACAAAACTATGTGTAACCTTCTGTAATAGTCTGGTTAATACAGTTTAGTGGGAATTACTCATAAACGGGGACGGCAAAAAACAAAACAAAAAAAAACAACAAAAATACAATACCAAAGTCCCGAGTGACGTCAACTTCATTCTATCTATAGATAGAAGAAACATTTTTTTTCTTGGGGTTATCTTTTTTTAAAAAAATGATTTATTGTTTCGGAAAATGTATTCAGATTTTTTTATCCGACTGGCTGTCTGTTTGTCTATATTTTTGTCTACGGTGGGTATACTGGAAGAAATACGAGACATACAAAGACCGCTTTTTATTTTATTTTATTTTATTTTTTTCACTTTTGCCAAACGTTTTAAGTTAACCCACAAGCTAACCAACACTTTTTTTTTCGACAGTCTGGAAAAATCAATATTTTGAATGTAGGACATGATCATAATACAATAATGACTGTTTTCTGTCCAAATGATGTTAAACAAGAAAGAAACTTGTGGAGAACGCCGAGCTGTCTGTAGCGTTATGTCTTCACTTTCTTTGGACTATTTTGAGATGCTTGCTACATGCTGTCGTTGTTAAAAACAAACAAACAAACACAGTATATGCTATGGTAACCAAATAGCACATACTGCGTTCTTCATAACACGGCAGCATTATAATCAAGATTTTAAAAGCCTTCTTCTGACAGAAGTATTGTTCGAATAGGGAAATTGGCTTAAAATGTAATTGAAAAAGAGTTGCTTAAGTTTATTATACAGTTATTAACCAAAAGATGACACAAATCTAATTTTCTAAATTTGAAAAAAAAAAAAGGTGTGAAGATAGAACTAGTACCCACGATATTACGGAATTTTTCCTCATGACCCCTTGACCTTCTTCAGTTTATCTTCGAATTACACGTGCTTACATTTAGTTTGTTTACCTGTGCCACTGACTTACACATCAAAGAAAGGCACGCGGGTTCTGCTGCACTGAGACTTGGGGGTGATTGTTGATTGTTTGACAAAAACTTTTTTTTTCTTTTCTTTTCTTTTCTTTTTTTTTTAATTTTTATTCGTTGCCAGTATTATAGATATAACGAATATGACGTCACTCAAGCTTTTGTTATTGTGTTTTTTTGCCATCCGCGTTTGTGAGTGATTCTCACTAAACTGTACGAACCAGACTATAAAAGTTCATGGTTACACACAATTTTGTGTGTTGGTCCGTTATACTTCCGGATGGCAATGTTATGAGCTTCTTAGCCTAGCGCATACTATCTATACCGCGGTGGTCCCGATAGCTCAGTTGTTAGAGCGCTCGCTTCACACGAACATGGGCCCAGATTGGTCCCGGATGAACTCTATAATATATTTAATTCCTATCCACCCAGCAGTAATTGGATAGCTGGGTCTGTTTGTATCTGGCGGAAAGTTAGTACTTTGCGATACACTCGTCGTGTCCTGTCAAAATGGTAGCAAGCGATTACTAGTCCATTTCACGTTATAAAAACCGGGATTAATTCCTTCTCTCTCTCTCTCTCTCTCTCTCTCTCTCTCTCTCTCTCTCTCTCTCTCTATATAATATATATATATATATATATATATATATATGACCTTATGGCTCTGAAGGGCCAGGACTACATATTACACCATTGATATAACTATAATTTATGTATAATATATGTATAAGGTTACGACATGACGACCTCACCGTCTGCCTTCCTGGCTGTCGTATCTGTCACTCACTGACAGTTTCCAGATTCGGATGGTGACCTGATTGTGTTTATCCCATAATCTGACGCAGCAACAGCAATTGGAAAGACGTGAAAACCGCAAGAATTTGGACCTGACTAATGGATAGAGAAAAAAAAAATCTCGCTGCTTTTCTTCTCTTTTTTTCTTTCTTTCTTTCTTTCTTTCTTTTTCTTTCTTTTCTTTCTTTCTTTTTCTTTCTTTCTTTCTTTCTTTTCTTTCTTTCTTTCTAGCATTGATTTCTTTCTCATGGGTTCGAGTTCAGCTGTCGGGATTTCGTGTAGTTTAGTTTTACTTGAGTATTAGATATAGCCACCAATATTGCCCACTTTACGGCGCTGCACTGCGGCTAACGTCTGTGTTATAATATCGTCTTTATTTTATCGATATAGAAATCAAATAAAGTTGTTTTTTTTTTTTAATTTATTCTTTTTTTGTTGTTGTCATCGTCATCATCATTGCCTGTTTCACCCTGGGTCAGGGTATAGGCCACAGACAAACAGTTTCCATCATTCTCTATCCTGAGCTAACTTTTTAAAAATCTCGTCCCATGTCTTATCATTTCTCTGTATATCAACTTCTTTAATTCTTCTCCATGTTCCTCGTGGCCTTCCCCTTGATCTTCTGCCCTGGAGGTTTCAGTCCAATACTTTCTTGGTTATAGTGGAGTCATTTTTTCTAAGGGTGTGTCCAATCGTAGCCATCGTTATATTATAGCCTGACACTGAAACCCCAAAATACTGTCAGTTTGACGTCAGTATTTGGTTTTTGCACCACCTAGTGATTTGTCGTTAGTAGAGTTCAAGTTAAATCTTCCTGTATAACTACAAATACTGGTGCTCCTCAAGGTTGTGTATTGTCCCCTGTATTATTCACAATATACACGAATGACTGTAGAAGTCAAAACCTGAGTGTACCTTTAATAAAGTTTGCAGATGACACCGCTCTTCAAGGCCTCATAACAAATGGCAACGAAGTGGCTTATAGGCAAGAAATTGATAGATTTGTGTCTTGGTGTGATGCCCACCACCTTGAGCTTAACATAAGCAAGACAAAGGAGCTAGTGATTGACTTTAGGAGAGTGAAGGAACCGATAGAACCGTTAAAATTAAAGGACCAATTCGTCCAGCGAGTTCCTCACTACAAATACCTTGGTGTAACGATTGATGACAGGCTCAAGTGGGATGAACACTTGAAAATAATTAGGCATAAGATGTGCAGACGTACATATTTTTTATCAAAACTCTCTCAGTTTAGAATAGATAAAACCCTCTGCACATTATTTTATAGAGCAGTAATCGAAAGTGTTTTGTCATTTTGTATAACAGCTTGGGGAGGCAATTGCTTAGCAGTGGAAAGGAACAAAATAAATTCAAATATTAAAAAATCCATTAAACGCTATATAAATGATGTTGACGATCCGATGTAGATCTTTTATACGAGAAATTTTGTATAAATAAAATAACTAAAATATTAAATGACCAGTATCATCACTATAAGACCATCAATTATGTCAGAAAGAAGTGGTCGCCCTTTCTCTATTTCAACGAAAACAGAGAGACACCGAAAATCTTTTCTGCCGTCCAGTATTAGGCTTTATAACAACAAGCAATAATCATTTTATATAATTATTTCTCATTTTCACTTTTTAAAAATATAAATATTAATTTATTAATTTATTTGTTTTGCAATCTTTTCAATTTTCAATTTATAGTGACGGTTTTAACTATTTTACAGTGTTGAAATTATTCATATTATAAAGCGCAGCTCTGGTTATAGAGCTGTTCCTTTTTTATATATATAACATCCTATTTCCATTGTATTTTTATCTTATGTGTAAATTATAACACGTCTGTACAAAAAATTTCCTTTTTGGGATGCAATAAAGTATTATTATTATTATTATTATTATTATTATTATTATTATTATTATTATTATTATTATTATTATTATTATTATTATTATTTATTATTATTATTATTATTATTATTATTAAACAAGCTATTTCATTGGTTGAACTATTGAATACAACTCACGATTTGTTTTCTTTTGTGGCAAAAGACTGGCATTTTGACGTCATCTTTTGGTCAGTAGCAGGCCATAACTTTACGAAGCCAATCCATCTCCATCGTCTTCTTCCTATTTCCTCTCCCACTGGTTTCTGCTCCATGTATAAATATAGACATGCCTGGGAAGAAAGAAAGAACCAACAAACTCGTCGTGATAGGGGATCTGGTGTTAAGGCAGGACAAGGCTGTTGTTGACATCACTGATGTGTTCCAGAGAGTGCTGCCGCTGGGATGGTGATTGATTTTCCCTTGACTCTGAATGAAGGTGCTCGCGTTCACACCAGGCCGTATTGTTATAATCTCGTTGAGGCGTGTACATAAACTGCCCAACTCTTGACAAAACGGTATTTTCGGCAATTTTTGGTCAGAAACTTGGTTACTGTGCGGCTATGTGGTCTTTTGGTATGGCACTCGCTTTCGGATCGGAAGCTCCTGGGTTCGAGCCTCGCGCTCGGCGCATAGTTGAGTCCTTAGAAAAGGCTCTTACTCACATTCTCTCACCGTACTCAGGTGTAAAATGAGTACCTGGCCCTTAACAGCGTTGTCCCTGTCCGAAAAATATTGTAGTTTCGCCTAACAGGCGTCATGTCTCGTTCTACATGTTAAGTGTTGCTGTTGGCCAGGGACCCATGTAAAGCCCTTTGAGCACGTTTAGTGGATATTGCGCTCTATAAAAGCTCAATTTATTTATTTACACTCTATAGATAGTATGCGCTTGGCTAAGATGCTCACAACATTGCCATCCTGAAAATAGAATCTCGACTGCACCCAGGTCCATCACGTTCCTTTTTTGCGTGTGAGTTATTGGTGGGACACCCATCGGGGAATCAGTTGATTACCAACTTTGGGTTGTAAAATAAGACTGGAATTTTAATCGATGGGTATTGTTGATAGAATACGGAGTTATAGTTACAAGCCGAAGCAGACCGACCGATCGACTTACCGATCACGTGTTCAATTTTTTCTCGCGTCCTCTCGTCTAATCTCGTCACTCCGGAATAGAAAGAGGAGGCGGAGCTTATATGATATAACGCAATGAAAGTTCTGTCCATGACGGGTGGGGGCTTATCACCTCTCAAAAACTTAGCTTATTATATGAGATCTTGAGATTCTTTTCCAATCATCGAGGCTCGAACCCAAGGCCTTCCGATCCGAAAGCGAGTGTCATACCACTAGACCACATAGCCGCACTTCCGGATGGCAATGTTGTGAGCTTCTTAACCAAAGCATACTATATATATATATATATATATATATATATAATATATATATATATATATATATATATAATATATATATATATATATAATATATATATACGTGTAATATGAAGTAAAAGTTTTGTGGCCAAATGTGAAATAGGCGTTTTGTTAGAGTTCGGCTTCGTACATACGATGTGTGCATAATCACGATATGGGGCTCGGGGCACGTCTTGGTCCCTGATTGATTGTCCTAAGTAGTGAAAAAAAAAGGGGGGGGGGGGGGGAGAGTGAGAGAGAAAGACAGAGAGAGAGAGAGAGAGAGAGAGAGAGAGAGAGAGAGAGAGAGAGAGAGAGAGAGAGAGAGAGCGAGAGAGAGAGAGAGAGAGAGAGAGAGAGATCTTGAATGTGTTAGGCACCCAATCAAGTTGACCACAATAAAACTATCATGCCTATGGCACCGCAGAGTGTGTGATTGATTCTTGATATATCGATATAAAGGGTACCGGACTTACATTTCATACAGTTCAAATAATCTGTCAGGCGTAGGCTACCTTTTTGTATTGGAACTATTAGACAATCCGTCTCTGTCTACTGCTAGGTACATTATTCACAACCCGAGTCGAGTGGGGTAATGTGTGTCCAATGCCTTTTCTAAAGACAAATCGCCGGAGTTCAGTCACCCTCCTGACCTCAAACCTCGCTTGGTTTTCTTGCAACACGAGACATTTCACTGTACCCTCAGAGCGTTGCCATCGTTAACTCATAGCCCGTCTTTGGCCACAAAAGAAAACTAAATCGTGAGTTGTATTCAATAGTTCAACAAATGTAATCACTTGTTTCCATGAGCTCTACGAACGACAACTCACTTGACGCTGCACAAACCTTAAAAAAACGACGTCATACTGTAAGTCCTAGAGGGTTCGAGTGTCAGGCTGTAAGTTAACGATGGCTACTGTCTGAGCCATCGGCTTTAGAAGGAATGCGAATGACGTGGGTAGTTGCACACACAATGCACAATGGAGGATTGAATGAATGAATGAATGAATGAATGCACACTATCTGGTGTTACGCCGGTACACGGCATAACGTTACATTAATCTATCAAATAATGAAACAGGCTGTTGTTGTCAGTTTTTTTGTTGTTGTTTTTTTTTTTCTTTTAAGGTCCCTGCTTACCGTGGTCGCCGCTGTCACTCGTCTTATTCGTTGTCGGTTGTCAATTTAGGCACTAAAGAATGCTTCAGAGTGTAGCCATCGTTAACATATTATAGCCTGACACTAGAACCATAGCCATCGTTAACTTATAGCCTGGCACCGTGGCCTTCGTAACGTTATGGCCTGACACTGACCAAAAATGACGTCAAAAATGCCAGTCTTTTGCCACAAAAGAAAACAAATCGTGAGTTGTATTCAATAGTTCAACCCATCAAATAACTTGTTTCCATGAGCTCTACTAATGACAACTCATTAGGCGGTGCAAAACCCAAAAAATGACGTCAAACTGCCAGTCCTTTTGGGATTCAGTAGTATCAGGCTATAATATAACGATGGCGACGCTAGAACCCTCTAGGACTTCTAGTTTGACGTAATTTTTTAGGTTTGTGCAGCGTCTAAAATGAATTGTTGTGAGTAGTGCTCAAGGAAACAAGTGATCTCATTGGTTGGTCTATTGGATACAACTCACGATTTGTTTTCTTTTGCGGCCAAGGACTTGTCTTTTGATGTCATGTTTTGGCCAGTGTCAGGCTATAACTTTACGATGGCGACATTCAGAGCGAGGACATATAGATGCCGCTGCTTCAAAGCGTAGCCATCGTTACGTTACAGCCTGTCACTGAAATCCAAAAGGATTGGCAGTTTGACGTCATTATTTGGTTTTTGCACCGCCTAGTGAGTTGTCGTTAGTAGTGCTCATGGAAACAAGTGGTCCCATTGGTTGAACTATTGAATACAACTCACGATTTGTTTTCCTTTGTGGCCAAAGACTGGTATTTTGACGTAATTTTTTGGTCAGTGTCAGTGTCAGTTAACGATGGCTACATTCAGAGTCATAATGTTATGATCCAAGGAGTCGCATTTTCAGGTGTTGTTTTCTTCTGTCTCCCGGTGTGTGTAACGTTAATCAAACAATAACACTAGTTACACAAGTTATCTGTGGCATATACCTTATCTATCCCAAGCCACTATCACATTATCTCATTCGTGTGTAGTGTTTCATTCATTGTTTTGTTGATAAAGGAAAAACCGTAGCTAAACGTAAAGCCTGACACTGAAACCCAAAAAGACTGGCATTTTGACGTCATTATTTGGTTTTTGCACCGCCTAGTGAGTTGTAGTTAGTAGAGCTCAAGGAAACAAGTGGTCCCATTGGTTGAACTATTGAATACAACTCACGATTTGTTTTCTTTTGTGGCCAAAAACTGGCATTTTGACGTAATTCTTTGGTCAGTGTCAGGCTAAAAGTTAACGATGGCTACGGGGAAACCCGAGAGGTCCATTTTATCTGTTTTTCGTATGTATTAAATTGAAGCTTACATTCCATTTCGCATTGTTATTTATTTCTTCGAGCAGCAACATTTACATTCCTATGTTAAGCAGGGAGTGGCGTGGTCTGCGAAAGGGGAAGAAAGATTAGAAAGTAGGGAGAGAGAGGAGAGAGAGAGAGAGAGAGAGAAGAGAGAGAGAGAGAGAGAGAGAGAGAGAAGAGAGAGAGAGAGAGAGAGAGAGAGAGAGGGGAGAGAGAGAGAGAGAGAAAGAGAGAGGGAGAGAGAGAGAGAGAGAGAGAGAGAGAGAGAGAGAGAGAGAGAAGGAGAGAGAGAGAGAGAGAGAGAGAGAGAAAGAGAGTGCAAGACGTGTGCCAATTACTAACTGGGAATCGATATGGTCTGTGTGACCAGGAATACGGTGGGTGCAGAAGTCAGTCAGAATCACAGACTAGGGTCCTGTATTCTCTATGGTCAGAATGCAGGTCAACCATTGATCCGTCTGTCGTTTCGTGCAGGATAAATGTCGCCAAATGTCTATCAGACAATATGGTTTCATACAAGTGAAACTGATACTGATATAATAAAAAATTACGTCAAAAGACAAGTCTATGGCCACAAAAAACAAAGAAACAAAAAACAAATCGTGTGTTAATAGATAGTATGCGCTTGGCTAAGAAGCTCAAAACATTGCCATCCGGAAGTATAACGGACCAACACGCAAAACTGTGTGTATCCATGAACGTTTCGAGTCAGGTTAATACAGTTCAGTGAGCATTACTCATAAACGTGGGTGGCAAAAAACAATAACAGAGACGTGAGTGACGTCATCTTCGAACTATCTATAGATATATCGAAGATGACGTCACTCAGGTCTTTGTTATTGTTGTTTGCCATCCGCGTTTATGAGTAATGCTCACTGAACTGTATTAACCCGACTATAAAAGTTCATGGATACACACGGTTTTGTGTGTTGGTCCGTTATACTTCCGGATGGCAATGTTATGAGCTTCTTAGCCAAGCGTACTATCTATAGTTCAACCAATGTGATCAATTTGTTACCTTAAGCACTACTAAAAAAATCACAAGGCGCTGCACAAATCTAAAAATAAATGATGTCAAAATAATATGTCCTTCTGTCTCCTAGTGTCAGGCTACAGGTTAACGAAGGCTGCGATTGAATTAACAAGTAGATTTTTGTCCAGTCAAAACGTGGACTTTGTGTCACACCTTCAAATGTGCTCGGACAAATATAGAGTTGGTTGTTTATAACAATATGATAATATAAGATGAACTTAATGAATCTAAAGCAGGAAATGACGTAACGTGAATGAAATCGACCTCTGATTTTATATGCGTTTAAGTGTACACTTAGTTTTCTGTTTTCGTTCTATTGATCAAGCGGTGAAACAGTGGGTATTTTACTTAGACACATTATACCTTCGATAGTTAACCCCGTATAGCTCTCTGTGTTACCCAATCACTGCCATTGTTGTTTACATTCATTATGGCGACTGTCCGAGAGGCGTGTCCGAGACATGTTCCTTTCCATTAGGTGTCTATAGATAGAACGAAGATGACGTCACTCAGGCATTTTAAAAATTGTTCTTTGCCATCCATGTTTATGAGTAATTCTCATAAAACTGTATTAATCAGACTATAAATGTTCATGGCTACTCATAGTTTTGTTTGTTGGTCCGTTATACTTCCGGATGGTAATGTTGTGAACTAGTTAACTTCTTAGCCAAGCCACACTATCTATTCAGAAGCAATAAATGCATTATTCACTCCATCGCCCAAATTTAAATTTGTAGTTGGCAAGCCGATGCAGTACCTATTCAAATCGACCACTACCACCACCACTACCAGTCTACTACAAATCATTCGAAGATTGTAGATAGCCCAAAATTTCCTTCTTCTCTAACCACTCAGTCAGTCTTTCCGTACCCCCCCCCCCCCCCCAACCCCCCCCCCCCTCTCCTCTCTCTCTCTCTCTCTCTCTCTCTCCTTCTCTCTCTCTCCTCTCTCTCTCTCTATCTCTCTCTCTCTCTCTCTCTCTCATTCTCCTTTAATCTCACGTCCAATGCAACAGGCGGCCTAACCTGTGACTGGCCATCCAGGATTGCCAGGTTTAATTTGTTTAAAATGCCAAATAAGTCATTGAAAAATGTCAAATAAATTAGTCTGAAAAGGTGCCCAAATGTCTGGCTGAAAAGGTGCCGAATTATCCAGGTATATTTTTTTTCTAGCTAAAGACGACATAAAAGAAGTGATATATTGTGTATCTTCATTTTGCGCATATCCAGTGAGTAAGGATACAGATGTAATAAAAATTATTTGTCTTGTTTTAAGGATGGAAATTAGTGCATATTGTATTATTTGGCTCATTTGTTATATCAAATATAATAATAATAATTTATAATAATAATAATAATAATAATAATAATAATAATAATAATAATTAATAATAATATAAAA
This sequence comes from Berghia stephanieae, assembly GCF_034508935.2. Lineage (NCBI taxonomy): Eukaryota > Metazoa > Mollusca > Gastropoda > Nudibranchia > Aeolidiidae > Berghia > Berghia stephanieae. The sequence goes on from NW_027623589.1 coordinate 25,054, forward strand.
ATAATAATAATAATATCAACAACGACGACAACAACAACAATAATAATAATAATAATAATAATAATAATAATAATAATAATAATAATAATAATAATAATAATAATAATGATAATAATAATAATAATAAAAAGAAAGAAACTAGTCAAAATTAATGCCAAATCCAATTAAACGACGTCAAATAAGGCCATGTTTTTTTGTTTTTGTTTTAAATTTTAGCCATTAAAAGCCAAACTGGCAACTCGGTCGTTGTCGCGGACTGTAATCCGAAATCAGCCTGCTTCTTCACAACTGACTTGTGCGTGTATTCTTAATAAATCCTATTTTGAAAACAGAAATAAAACGACTTTCTGCTATTCTTTCTCGTCCTCCGTTCGGTGTGTTGTTGCTATTCGTCATAAATCTAACGGATAGCATGATATATAAATATATATATCATATATATATATATGTTATATTAAAAAAAAAACAAGATTCCCTTCTTTTATTCTTATGCATGGATTGCTGCTGTGTGTATCGAGATATCTCTTATTTCATTCTAATCTTATTATTATTCCAGTGTGTTGATTCTGTTCAATTGAAGGCGTTGACACACTCTACTACTACTACTACTACTACTACTACTATTGTGCTAATGTGCTAATGATCCGTGCATTTTTGTTTGTAGTGAGAGATAATGCTGTACTGTAAGTAATAGGAGGTGATCTTGTTGTGTGTTTTGGCTACCATCTATTATTATTATGGGGTTTTTTGATGTTTTTTAAAAAATAAAAAAAATACAGCATTTTTAACGCCATTTTTATCACGGGGGATGCTAATGCGCGAGATGCCCAAAGCTTCCTTTTGAAGCTTTAAGTGAAATATTAAGAAAAGTAACATTTCAACTCCTGTAAGTTTTAAAAAAAAAAAAATTTTAAAAAAACCAACAAATCAAAACCCCAAAAAAAAAACAAACCCTTTCCTAGACGAAAAAAGGTTTTGGCGTTTCGGGGTTTTTCCTTCTTAAACCCGGGCAAAAAGGAAAAAGATCACAAAACCCAAATGTGCGGTCTGCTTTCATCTAAAAATAGACTTTTAAAACTTAGTTACCTTTTAAATCACTTGTTCATTGCGTCTTTTTGATGTTTACCCACGGTTGGGTTTTGAAGGGGGAAAACCCCAAAATCCAAAATATTCGTTCTTTTCACTTTGATCTCAATAAACTGGAGCTGTGAGTCATTTCCCCTTTAAAATTTTTTTGTTCTCATGAAGATCAAAGTTAAACGGGTATAAAGTGTTGGTATGGGAAAAAACAAAACCCTTTACCCCCGTACTATATGTAAAAATATAGTAAGTTCTAAAAATACACTA